>NC_056735.1:1876472775-1876537775 GCF_019279795.1 Protopterus annectens | reverse complement strand
TGTGTAGCTCGAGTAGATTTGGTTTTGCTAAGATGGAGCATGTTCAACAATTCTGGGTTGGACATGGCTCTGTACGTTAGACAGAGATCGCCTCTGAGAAAGTGGTATGCAACAGAGAACAGTCTTAGCTTTTTCAATCGTGCTGTATAGGGCAACTGTTTGAGGCCAGTAATCCTCTTGGTTAGGTACCTCTGTGGTCTCTCCAGCTGCTGGAGATGTCTAGCCAGGTACATTCCAATTGGTGCATTGTACTCAATAATGGGTCTGATGAGGGAAGAGTAGAGGGGCACCATTACATCCTTAGATCTTGATGTGAACCCTTTTGTGATCAGATGAGTCACATAGAAGGATTTTCTAACCACTTTGGCAACATGGTTATCAAAGGAAAGCTGACTATCTACTTGGGTTCCTAGATCCCTTATTTCTTCTTCAGATTTCAGGAGATTACCACCTATGTTGTAGTTTGCGGGTAGTCTGTTTTTTCCAAAGGGGATTACTACGCATTTTTTTTGCATTTAGCTTGAGACCATGGCTTTGACACCATGCATCAGTCTCATTTAGGCCCTTCTGGAGGATCTCCATGTCAGCCGGAGACTCTATTATAGCACCCAGTTTGCAGTCGTCCGCAAACTTAGTCAGCCACAGCCCTTCTGTGCTTGCCTGTACTTCTGAGAAGTATATGCCAAACAGGAGGGGCCCCAGGACAGAGCCCTGAGGCACACCACTCGTTACTGGTCTGGATTCGGACATAGATCCCTCTACTCTTACTTTATGGGATCTGTCTGAGAGCCAGTTTGCGAAGCATCTTGTGACATAAGGGTTTATGCCCAGGCTATCTGAAAATATTCCACAAGAACTGGTCACAATAAAGAACCCTGTAAGGCAACATTGGTAACCCACACCAACAAAGGCAGGTAACCCCCACCCTCCCTGAAATGTTAAGGTCTGTTGCTTAAGCAAAGTTTTGCTTATTGTATTACATATGGACTGACATATTAATACATTTGATTTGACAGTAATTCCTTTATGTGGAACAGAGCTGAATGTTTTAGCAAGGATACGTGATGGTGTTGGTACTAGGGAAGAGATGTACAGGCAGATCACATGTCAGGTGGCCACTGACAGTAGCACTGTATGAAAGCAGGGGATTTCTTGGTGCATGGTGAAATGGTCTTCCAACCAAGTTGTTTTTTTCTGTTTTTAATGCGGCCAAGATTATTATACAGTGGGGGAGGGGTTGGGTTGGCATAATGGTTTAGGTGTTTACCTCAGAGACACAAAGTTTGGTGTCTGATCCTCACCTTTGTTCATTGTCTGGTTATTGGTTAGACATGTAGTAAGCTGAGTTCTGAATGCCTAGTATTTAAGTATGAACCTATGAGTCTACAGTGCATGATGAGTTATATTTTACTGATTATAAAATAAATTCATTCTTGACTTACAAGTTGTATCTTTACCGAGACGTGTCACAGCAAAACAAAGCACAGTATGCAGTAATATATTTATTTATTTCATTTATAATTTGCTTACCAGGTTACTTCGTTGAGGACAATGGCCCCTTTCAGGAGAGACCTGAGGTGGTATTCATAATGAATAGGTGAAATCTGGCCAGGGCACCAGCAATTTTCCCCTACTCTTTTATTTAAATCCAGTGGTATCTTTTACATTCATCTGAGCTACCACCAACTCAGGGACCTTGGTTTAATGTCCTTATGAAGGACGGATGTTTCTTAGTTTAAAACAAACTTAAAATGCATTTAGTTGAAAAACTTTCATCCTTATGCTATGAAACTGGTATACTTCTCATGCATTACAAAAAGACAGCATGCCACATTTGGCTGTTTGTCACTCATTGCTATGGTCTGTGTTCCACATTGGCCTCACAGCATGATGACAGGGATGAAGAAATATGTACTGAGCATGCTCAGTATACCGTACATTCTTAAATCACACAAAGCAGTGTTATATTACTTAAAGACAGCAGAGAGCAAATGCTACATAAACTAGTAAAGTATACATGCTGTTCAATAGCATAGTAATCACATGTTTGGCGAGTAAGGATGTTAATATATGCATGCAACTCCTCTGTATCTCTAGGGCTAACAGCTCTGCAGGTAAAGCATTATTCTCTCATAACATAGCTAAAAGCTGGAATAACCTCCCCCCCTACTCTGACTTTTACACTACAACTACACAGTTCAAAAACTCACATAAAGCACACCTGATGAATTCCAGGCTATGTCCATGCATTACATAACCATTTCTTCATCCATTACAGACTTCTACCTGTACTATTATACTTACTGCTAATCTGCTACAATTTCAGGAATCTTTACTACTGAATTCAATTTTTTATATTTCTCTATACTTAACTATGTTATTTTGATTCTGCATTAATGTTCCTTTATTGTCACATATATGTTGTATTTATTATCATGTGTTTAACTATGTTTGTATATATGTTGTAATTAGCATTATGTTTAATTGTCTACTTATTGTGGGGCTTTTCTCCCCAGGCATCTGCTGTAAATGGACATGTGTCCAGTTGGACTAACCCGGTAAACAAATGTAAAATAAAAAAATAAATAAAATAAAAATAAATGCTGGGGGAGGGTTTGCTGAATTCTGAGCTTAGATATGAGTAATGAAATTATGGGAGAAGTGTTAAAACGAAAGGTCTACCTCACATTGTAACATCACGGATTCTCCCCATCAATGGACAGAACACACACACACAGACACACAGACACACACACGCACATGCACACGCACACGCACGCACATGCACACACACACTCTCTAACAGTTTGGTGTGTGTGCATGTGTAGAAAGGGGGGGGGTTAAGGACTGAGAAGGTAAAGGAGTGACTGTAGGTGTATACAGTACTACAGGCAGTCAGCAACTTTAAAGTTTATATATCTATTGCAATTACTGTTACTTTATTATTGGACATTAATCAAGATACCTGCAAATTGCTTAGGAAATAATCATTTAAAAGCTAAATGAGTACATTTAACTGGTGCTATGAATGGGTTATAATCAGTCCTGCCCTGGTTAATGGTGTAAATGCTTCTGCATGCTCTGCATTACAGTAACACTGCAAGTGTTATCACATGTAACAGATATAAGGTAAAGAACAAAAGGCAAATTGTGCAGCCTCATAAGACCAGGCACAATGTGCTGGGGGGCTCATTGCACATTCTCATACTTGTGCACAGGACTGGCACATTGTGCAACTATCACCGACTGCATCACAAGTGGCCCAGTGAAATATGCACTTAGATATTGCAAATATACAGAATACCAGGGGTGTGACCATGCTGCAGTAAACAGATACAAGCTCTGATACAAGCTCTTATATATACCCTATCAGTCTTGTGTATGTGTGTGCGCATGTGTAAACGTGTGCATACAGCCTACAAAGTTTGTGTTAGCTAATGTTTGGCTAGCAAGCTATCCACAAGTGTTTAATATCTAGTCCACATGAATGGGCTAAGCAGTTCTTAAACTTATGACCCTGTTTGAATCTTCTTACATACTAGGCATCATCTGCATTTTGGACTAATTCTCCATGTGTAAAGTCAGTGGGCTACTAACTTTAAATTTCCTACTGGCTTTTTATGAGGCGTGCAGCCTAAAATTTTGTACTGGAGCAGCTACAAAGCAACTGAGCTCCAGTGTGAACCATGAAAAGGATCTCAAAACAGTCCATGACTTCTCAGTTGAAGAAATTTACTGGGCATGCTCAGTATGTCATTTAAATTGTATATCTTTCTATCTAGTCTGTGGTCAGGTACTATGTATACAATAAAACATACAGTGGAATATAAGTATGGCTCTATGTTTGATGATTTCTGTGGTTAGCTTTATGGTTTTTGAAAATACCTTATTGTTGGGGTAGTTGTACAGTGACACAGGAACACACTGTGCACCATTCTATGTTCTCATTAGGGCCATAAGTGCGGTTTGTAGACAGGTGCAGCTGTGTTACAATACTGTATTATGTGACGGCCTGGATACTCTGTAGGACTGTCCTTGGCTGTGTCAGCAATGTTGTTCATGCACTACTGCTTATCTGCGCAGCTTCTGTGCTCCACAGTCACATATAGATCCAGCAGAACCTTAGTCAGATTATTTGATGTTTTGTGCAGTTCCCCAAACTGATTCTCCCTCATCTCAAAAAAAAAAAAAATCAAAGTCGAGGACACTGATCATTTCCACCAAGGTTGCAAATGCAGTGCTGGCTGGCATTTATTTCTGATGGTATGATGTCCTCATAACTTCATACAACAATGCTGCACCACGGGCACCTACCAATTGTGTCTCCTAATGGCTTGTACCCAGGGCAAACAGCCCTTTATCCCACACTTGTTAGGACTCTGAAATCCAGCCCTGATGTGTCATTAGCTGTGAATCCTATTTGAGTTTCTTTCTGCACAGGTCTTTGAATTCCAACCCAGCATACTATGCATAATGTCTATGAATGCTTCCTGCAGTTTGAAATAACAGTCACTCATCAGTTACCTCACCAACATGTAACATTAACAAGGACTCCAACCGAGCTTCCTTTACAGTCAGCCATTCTGTGTTTTGACTTCTGGCTCAAATCGGAGATTTCAGTCAGTAATCAGACAATGTCTATAGGTAAAAAACTTTGCAATGTTTCCCAGGATTTCTTTCAAGCACTTTACTAACTTGTTTATACAATGAATCACGCTCCATCTCTTTCCACCGTTCTACAGACTACTCAGGAGTAATGTAACACAGATAATTAGGTTCTAGTTTTTCAGCATTAGATCCTTTTTAAGCACCTGAAAATGAGACAGCAAGACACTGGCTTAATGTCAGCAATAAACTTGGCTTCTGGTACCTGTGCTGGTAAGAGTTCCTATTTGACATCAAGCAACAGCTCTGGTATCTAACTCTTTCTGACTTCACTACCAGTTTTACTACAAGCTAGGACAAATTCAATAATTCCCCTCTGGTTATAAACATTCTACTATTCAAATGCATTTGTTTAAACTGCTATCTTCTGTAAGACTGTTGAGTTTCCCCTTTTATTCCTTCTTCAGTAAAGAAACATTAGTTTTAGTGCAACTCCCTTGGATGATCTGGCCAACCCAGCTTACATATACCTCTCTGTCTGATAAAAGAATAAGCCAGTCATAAGTAACCAACTATCTACTCCCTTCTACTATTTCCAGATTTTATGTATGTGCCATTCTTTGTTGAAATAAGCTTAATACCTTCCAAAGAAACTTGCTTCACTTGGGCACAGGTCTCTTTATGAACAAATACTTCCCCACTGCCACCGAGGTGATGCTTCCAATTAGAATCTTCAAAATAATTACGACACGTCTTCAACAATTCACCTACTGAAATATAAAGCTTAATAGAAGCAGCTGACTGACTGAAGTATTGATGCTTCTATCATATTTCAGGGATTCACAACTCATCTTTCATTAGGACCAGATCCAGATAGAATGACTAGCTGATTAGCCCACTCTGAGAACCCCCAATCACTTTTACAAAGGTATGGTTCTCTCACCTCATGCCTTGCAGGCACATGTAACATTTAAATTACACTTATTTTAAACTACAGTACCATAAGGATTATGCTAAAATAAGAATAACAGTGCGCTTTTTTTTTCACATGCAGTCATAAGTGCATGGCAAAATAAATAAAAAAATACAAAAAAAATCATAATGATGATGATGACGGTGAATAGAGTTAAGTGATGATGAAGATGTTGATTCTGATGGTAATGAATGACAACAAGTGATGACTGATGAGGAGTAAATCATGGCAGTGAAATAGTGATAGCAAAGGTAGAAAAATGTAAATCATGGCAGTGAAATGGTGATAACAAAGGTAGAAAAATGTAAATCATGGCAGTGAAATGGTGATAACAAAGGTAGAAAAATGTAAATCATGGCAGTGAAATGGTGACAACAAAGGTAGAAAAATGTAAATCACGGCAGTGAAATGGTGATAACAAAGGTGGAAAAATGTAAATCATGGCAGCGAAATGGTGATAACAAAGGTGGAAAAATGTAAATCATGGCAGTGAAATGGTGATAACAAAGGTGGAAAAATGTAAATCATGGCAGTGAAATGGTGATAATAAAGGTAGAAAAATGTAAATCATGGCAGTGAAATGGTGATAACAAAGGTGGAAAAATGTAAATCATGGCAGTGAAATGGTGATAACAAATGTAGAAAAATGTAAATCATAGCAGTGAAATGGTGATAACAAAGGTAGAAAAATGTAAATTATGGCAGTGAAATGGTGATAACAAAGGTAGAAAAATGTAAATCATGGCAGTGAAATGGTGAAAACAAAACTAGAAAAATGTAAATCATGGCAGTGAAATGGTGATAAATGTAGAAAAATGTAAATCATGGCAGTGAAATGGTGATAACAAAGGTGGAAAAATGTAAATCATGGCAGTGAAATGGTGATAACAAAGGTAGAAAAATGTAAATCATGGCAGTGAAATGGTGATAACAAAGGCAGAAAAATGTAAATCATGGCAGTGAAATGGTGATAACAAAGGTAGAAAAATGTAAATCATGGCAGTGAAATGGTGATAAAGGTAGAAAAATGTAAACCATGGCAGAGAAATGGTGATAAAGGTAGAAAAATGTAAATCATGGCAGTGAAATGGTGATAACAAAGGTAAAAAAAATGTAAATCATGGCAGTGAAATGGTGATGACAAAGGCAGAAAAATGTAATTCATGGCAGTGAAATGGTGATAACAAAGGCAGAAAAATGTAAATCATGGCAGTGAAATGGTGATAACAAAGGCAGAAAAATGTAAATCATGGCAGTGAAATGGTGATAACAAAGGTGGAAAAATGTAAATCGTGGCAGTGAAATGGTGATAACAAAGGTAGAAAAATGTAAATCATGGCAGTGAAATGGTGATAACAAAACTAGAAAAATGTAAATCATGGCAGTGAAATGGTGATAAAGGTAGAAAAATGTAAATCATGGCAGTGAAATGGTGATAACAAAGGTAGAAAAATGCAAATCATGGCAGTGAAATGGTGATAAAGGTAGAAAAATGTAAACCATGGCAGAGAAATGGTGATAAAGGTAAAAAAATGTAAATCATGGCAGTGAAATGGTGATAACAAAGGTAAAAAAATGTAAATCATGGCAGTGAAATGGTGATGACAAAGGCAGAAAAATGTAATTCATGGCAGTGAAATGTTGATAACAAAGGCAGAAAAATGTAAATCATGGCAGTGAAATGGTGATAACAAAGGTAGAAAAATGTAAATCATGGCAGTGAAATGGTGATAACAAAGGTAGAAAAATGTAAATCATGGCAGTGAAATGGTGATAACAAAGGCAGAAAAATGTAAATCATGGCAGTGAAATGGTGATAACAAAGGTAGAAAAATGTAAATCATGGCAGTGAAATGGTGATAACAAAGGTAGAAAAATGTAAATCATGGCAGTGAAATGGTGATAACAAAACTAGAAAAATGTAAATCATGGCAGTGAAATGGTGATAACAAAGGTAGAAAAATGTAAATCATGGCAGTGAAATGGTGATAACAAAACTAGAAAAATGTAAATCATGGCAGTGAAATGGTGATAAAGGTAGAAAAATGTAAATCATGGCAGTGAAATGGTGATAACAAAGGTAGAAAAATGTAAATCATGGCAGTGAAATGGTGATAACAAAGGCAGAAAAATGTAAATCATGGCAGTGAAATGGTGATAAAGGCAGAAAAATGTAAATCATGGCAGTGAAATGGTGATAACAAAGGCAGAAAATTGTAAATCATGGCAGTGAAATGGTGATAACAAAGGCAGAAAAATGTAAATCATGGCAGTGAAATGGTGATAACAAAGGCAGAAAAATGTAAATCATGGCAGTGAAATGGCGATAACAAATGTAGAAAAATGTAAATCATGGCAGTGAAATGGTGATAACAAAGGCAGAAAAATGTAAATCATGGCAGTGAAATGGTAATAACAAAGGCAGAAAAATGTAAATCATGGCAGTGAAATGGCGATAACAAAGGTAGAAAAATGCTGTTATCTGGCAAGGATGAGTCAGTGCAGCACATCTGAGGTACCATCTGCTAGATAACGGACTTCGATAAGGCAGTTTCAATCTCTGGGCACTTTATGGAAATTATCAGCATTCAGTCTTACTCTCAGGAGAGACTTGTTTAGCATCATCAGAGAGAACATTTGATCACAGATGTACCTCCTCCTAAAGCTAAAAACTTGTTCTCATTCTTCCCTACAGAGCTGGAGAAAATGTTTGCAACCTACCGGCTGTTAAATGCTAGAAGGATACCGACTGTCTGCCCTTCAGAGTACTGAGACATGCCATTTCAATAAATTCTAGCTTCATATTATGAGGGACCCTATCTGCAATTATAAAAAATGGATCTGCATCTTAAATGCAGTCAGATTATTCTTAAACCACAGGAATCTGCTGTAGATCATCTGCTATTAATCTACAAATGCATGAGTATGACCTACTAGTCACAGGTCTCACCTACAAAGGAATTCTGGTAGGCACAAGGGTGCATCAGTGGGCCATTCTTGAACTAAAATATGAAAACAAATCATCTCTGAAGCACAAAATACTTCAGTCTTCTGAAAAATAAGCATGTCACTTTCCTTCAGCTTCAGGTTCTGAGCATTCAGGCATGCAGTCCTATCTGTCAGAAATGCAAAATCAGCAACCGAGTTGCTATCTTTAATGACAGATGTGCCCCTTCCCGTATGATACAGAAATGAACCAATCTCATGGCTTAGATTAAAAGCTAAATAAAATCTTAGACCATTACGCAGCTTCACCACAGCACTTCTGTATGATGGGATTTCACTAGAAAATACTGATTGCTTGGCAACTACTGGATCTGATTTGCATGAAGTTAACTGTGGTGCCGCAAAAGGTTTATTACTTGTATGGATTTGGAATATTTACCACAAAATACATGCTGATGGTTTAAGCAGAAATAATGAATTAGCAATACAAACTGATCAGGACTAATATGCCAATAGGTTTCTTTAGTCAATCTATGACACCATTAATCACACCAATCATGGCTGCTCTATCATCTGTTTTCACTGCAGCCAGTTTCTCCCATGGCACGTTTCAGTCATCAACAGTTATGCTGAAAACATTAACAAAGTCAGAACCAGTGATGGGTGGGTAAGTATTAAAAGATATGTCACCCATGTGTTAATCCATGACAGATGAAAAATACGCTGTGACACTCATGATGTCTTCAAACTGCTCATAAGACTTACCTGTCGTGTCTACAATGCATCATTATACAAGGCCTTCTAGGGAAGCCACTTTTTAGTTTAGGGACACGTGACATCAGACACATGCAGGAAACATTATTTCACAAACTCAAAATCAGTAAAGGGAGGCCCTAACTTTGCAATGCATTTAGCACCCCTGAAGTATGCCAGTAGGCATGTGTCAGATGCACTGACTTTGAAAGCATACTTTCTTGACCTAGCAGTTCAACTTTCTTAATTTTGATTTTTTTTCCTGCAATGCTGGGAGTTTTGATTGATTTCCTTATCACTGGTAATGCATGCTGTATTATTTGGCTACAAAATCCCATTCAAGGCACAGAGTGTGAAGCTGTGGAAAAATGTCTCTCTATTCTGTATGAAATTTCCTCTACTCCATATCTGTTCATAGGTTAAGTATTAGGAAATCAATCAATCCATTTAAGCCTAGACAATAAGTTATTTTCTTTGTGGCACTATTAGTAATAATCAGCATTGTGGTGGTGCTGCGGTAGCATTATCGCCTCACAGTAAGACGTTGTCCAGTTCGATTCTTAGCTAGAGCGTCTTCTGTGTGGAGATATGCGTGAATGGGCATACCTTCGTTGAAGGTTGTGCGTCAGAGCTGGCAACTTGACACATAAAAATCTACTGCCAATCATTAGCGGACGGGAGTTCCGCTCTGGCGACCCCTAACTGCGAAAAGCCGAAAGACACAACAACAACAACAATACTGACATATTTCTAATATTATTTTTATAAATGGATGAAATTTGTTTGCAGGGCTTTCTTTGCTAGCCTACAGACTGCTACACACTGTATGTGGTCAAAATGCGCGACATTAGGGTAGAATAGCAGGCAGTGATAGGAGCAGACTTCTGGAACTTTCAACCTGCATAATATCACTGCGTGCAAAAGTTCATGGCCACTGTGTCAAGGTTGTATTCTGAAGCTGCTAAATATGTACATATCCTCATAAAGGAGATATTAATATTCATTCTGTGACTTGCACTTAAAAATAAGTCCTTGCGAAAGTACAGATGTACAATCGGCACTTAGGAAAAGCTTATACTACCACCAAACTCTCAAATGTATGTGTTTTTGGAAGTTTTGTCACAAAACTCTTCAGAAAGTCTTTTTTTTCAAGTCTGTAATGTGTCCAGCTAAGACGGTGCAGGCTACTGAATCATGTGGTGAACCAGAAAGAATACTGCTTTGCCAAAATTTATTGAATAATTCATGTGGTTAAATATCCAGACAAATATTACTGCAAAAAAGGGTGGGGGGTGGAAAATTAATGTAAAACTGATATTGAAAACTGTAGAATGCAGAACTGATTTTGAAAACTGTACAGTACTCACTAGCAGGATTTTTTTATCCTAATGTGAACCAGTACACCACTCTATGCTATAACCTGTATATAAAAATGTTATTTTAAATGATGAAAAATCTTTAAGTGTATCATTTATTCTGCCGAATAAGCATACTAATTCAAGTTGTGTCCCTAACAGTCTATGTGCATTTCCCTTAGATGTGTTCTTGTTTCCACCTTGTCAAACTGAAGAAAACTCATTTATATGGATGAAACAAAGGAGAACTAATACAAACTTAGAAAGAAGAAGACAGGACTGTATACAATTTACTAGTGTTCCAGGTGGACACATTTTTGATGCCCCAAGGAATTATTAGCAACTATTTTCTACCAAGAAGACATGCTGTATGGACAAATAAAATTATCTTGGAACTATTTAGATGTATATTTATTTCCTGCATCTTAACAGACATCCATATATGTATCACTGTTTCCCACTTCTTTTTCCCATTTGAAAAGCAAGGTCAAAGACTGCTTAAGGCAAGGTTCTCAAATTCATGGACCTCAGACATCAGTCAACACTCACATCAACTCAATTATAAATGAAGGAGATGACTGCACTACTCTTCTACCTGCACTCCCTGCATTTCTTTTTGCCTTAGAGATTGTGGACTTTGCCTCAGTTTGCTAGCCTTCGTATAGCACCAGTGGATGACTGAGTCTGAAACTTCTGGTAAAGCCTTATATCCATATCCATGGACATAACTGCTGCAACCTGAGACTACATGATTTTATTCAAGGCCTCTAAATCAAGTTTTTCAAGAATGAGCTTAAACGACACAAGTATGTTCAGGACACTTGGGTCACTTACATTTGAAAAATACTGATTATATATGAGTTATATTCAAGCCAAGCACAGAGACAGATTTTCTGGAAATTAATGCCTCAGACTACTACAGTAAGAGTGATTTTAATTTATTTTCCATTAGGAAAATGTCGTGGCTGCAAAATTAAATACATAAATAAATAAATACAGATAAAACAGACAACACAATATAATATATACTTAAAAGTATATATAAAAGGATCAGTTTCACATTAGTATTGACATAGACTCAAAAGCAATGCTTTGTTTTAGTCTCTTGCAACTCCTGAAGACTTAGAGCAACACACACCGATTCTTTTCAGATGCATGGTGTACAAAGCAACTTCTTTTAAGCATTGGCTCCTTCCTTATTACATTTCTTATCTCAAGTGACCTTTCTAGTGAAGTGCCCTACCAATTTCTAAAAATAATTTTCTGAATAAGATCAGTCTTTAAAAATAACATTAGTTGCTTACTTTACTTTATAAGCTTTGTAACAGGCCGTGTTATTTATTCTACAGTCCTGACCCTTTTTGACATACATCACTTGTGTAAACTTTACTTCATAATCCTCTGTGCATATCACAGTGGTTGTTCTTGTGTTTTGTCCAATACAGATTGCATAATAATGCAGGTTCTCTCTCTGAAAATCTACAGGATGCCAAAACGAACTTAACAGAATAAAACCTGTTTCAATAATTTATCACTAAATTGCTCAGAAGGTCAAACATGCAACATTTGGTAGAAATACAATAAAAAAAGACATCGAGCCAGTTTTGAAACAGCTTCTGACATTTACTTCACTTTTTGTTTCTGACATATTTTTCACTTGAAATATTAATGGTCTAATAAGCTTAACCTACAGGATTGTAAATATGATTGAAATGTGGTTTATTTAGGTTTGTCTTTGCTGCATTCATCTCTACATTTACAGAACCAGATGTGCTAGTAGATTTCTATGCATTTATGCAGGTAAGGCCTTGAAAACATGAAAGATGAGCACCTTTCTTCCTTTTCCTGATACATTATTAACTAAGATTTGATTAAAAGAGCACAGTTCTCCAAAATGAAAAACTAGGACGAAACAAACAACTGTTAGGTAACAAATTAAGATGTTTAGAGAATTTGCTCTGGAAAATAAAATTAAATTAAAATGCAAATATATAAATAAATAAATAAATCTTGTAACAAATGAACACATCCAGAATTTCAATTACTTAATAGTATGACTGCAGTTCACTGCAAACCTACAGTAAGATCAGCCCTCCCCTTTAACTGTCATAATTCTCCTCAATGCTCATCTTCTTTTAGAAATGCTCTCTCCATTCTGTTCCATCCTATCCTCAAGCTATGCACAACTTTCTGCAAGTCTCTTTTCTCTTTTAATATAGCCCATTTAGCCACTACTTCCTCTGTGTAAGAAGGCCTCTTCAGTTCTCTTGAGTCTTTTCTTTCTACCTTTAGGATGTCCCTTAGCAAACTAGCTACCACCATGACTGCCCAGAGCCTGCTGGGTGCCTTGCGAATGTTTGCATTGCTGTTATCCTGCAACACCATGGTCTCTGTTCTTCAGCCTTCTCCAGAAACCTGACAATATAAATGAGCAGAGCTAGTACTTGTATGTCTTGCAGATACTTCCACTGGGTCATTCTTTTTTTTTTTTTTTTAATTAAATAAATGGCACCTTTGTGGTAATGCTCACCACTTTCATTTCACAAATAATTATTTTTCTACAGCAAATAAATAACTATGTCACATTTGAAGTGCCTCTCTTCCAGTGATATACACATCTACAAGGTAATATACTTACAACTGTGAAGATCAAAGTTCCATAGAGTCAAGAGCCCAAATTACAAGATGCTGATGAACAGAATGTCAATCAAAGTGTGCACCAACAGTGATGCTATGGGTTTTGGGGATTCTCACTTCTGCTCAGTTGTGCAGCTACAGGGTTGATCTATATGGAAGTCTGAGGATGTAGGGAGCCTGTTCCTCACATGGGTGGTACAGGTGTGCAAGCAATACATACATACATACATACATACAAATAAATGTTTCAAGCACGGGCATTAAAGCCCTTCTAGCTTGCCAATATGCCAAAACACTTGTTCCCATAATAAATGTCCAGGCTGTTCTTAAAAATATCTAAACTAGTACTTGCTTTAATGTAATTTGGTAGTCTGTTCCAAGCATCAACTACTCTGTCAGAGAACCAGTT
Source organism: Protopterus annectens (assembly GCF_019279795.1). Classification (NCBI taxonomy): domain Eukaryota; kingdom Metazoa; phylum Chordata; order Ceratodontiformes; family Protopteridae; genus Protopterus; species Protopterus annectens. Next base: position 1,876,524,097 of record NC_056735.1, on the reverse strand, counting down.
AGTACACTTCTCATTCCTATAGAATCTTCTAGATAGGTTATCTGACGATTCTCTAATATTTTTGAAAACACCAAACATTCCCAGAGGTAGTTGCCCCTAAATGTCTTATATACCTGAATAAGATCTCCTCTTAGATATCTGTAAGAGACACTGTACAAGTTCAGATATTTTAGTCTTTTATAACAACTTAGATTTTCACATCCATGGATGCCCTTAGTATAGTTCCGTTCTACTCTTTCCAGTTTATTCATGCTTGTTTTCCTATAGGGTTTCCATATTGTTATTCCATACTCAAGTTTGGGTCTAATGTAACTAACAAACAATGACTTCATTATGTTTGATTTCCCAGACTTTATAAATCTTTTTATACAACCTTTAGTTCTATAACTATCATTAGCCAATTGGTTGATATAATTAGAAAAACTCATAGCTGAACCTACCCATATACCCAGGTCCTTAAATGAGTCTACAGTTTCAATCACTCTGTGCTGTATTAAATATTCACCTTTCAGTTTGTCTCCCAAATCTCATATGCTTAGATTTTGATGTATTTATCAACATATTATTATTCTGTGCCCAAATGGTCAATTTAGTCAAATTATTTTGCAGACATGCCTTACCTGTAACACTTGTAATCAGTTTACCCAATTTCAGGTCGTCAGCATACAGACTGTAGAAAACCTCAGATGAAAAAGTAAGGTCTGAAAAGTACAATATAAACAAGTAAGGGCCTAGTACAGAGCCCTTTGGGACACCTTGACTGCAACCAAGGATTTCACCTGTCCAGTTGGTGTGTGATAACTTGCCATGTCCTGTTTGTAAGCCATGCAGCTATCCATCTTATCAACAGTATATCAATACCTAGTTGTGCTAATTTATTGATCAGTTTTGTGCATGACCCTGTCAAATTCTGAAGTTAAATCTATATACATCACATCACAGCACAATTGTTCTTTCATAGCTGTTATTATATTGTTATAGAACATCATGTTACAGGTGGTAATAGATGTATTTTCAACATATGCATGCTGATATATGGTTTCAAGTCCCAACCTATCCAGTTCTGACAATAACTTATCCAGTATTACCTTCTCCATTATTTTTCCACAACATGAAAGTAGACTTAAGGGTCTATATGACTCTGGGTTTGTCCTACTCCCCTTTCCCTTAAAGACGGGTTTAATAAGTGCATGTCTCCAATCTTGTGGAATCTCCCCATATTTATATGACCTAGTGAATAATAGATGTAATGGCAGTGCAAGTTCTTGTTTAAGTGTTCTCAAATCATTGTTACTTATTCCGTCTTCTCCCTGCGCTTTGTTTGGATCCAGTGTGAACAGTTCTTTTTCAATATAATCTAATTTGATTCCAGTATCTGGAGTTACCTGGATGTCACTAGGACAACTTTCCACCCCTTTTGTGGAGCCAAACTGTTTTGCATAAGATTTTGTAAATATATCTATAATCTGTTGTGTCTGAGAATACATTTTAGAATCTACACACAGTTTCCAGATGGGCACAATACAGTACATCTTTCTATGAGTACAAGGAAGAGATTGGATGTGCTTCTTAGATCTTCAGGATGACTATCTATACGTAAAGATAACCCAAGGCATCTTGGAGATTTCTGCACTTCAGGGTAGGAGCTGAGCACTAGCACAGTTCAGAGCCTGTTCTTGGTTTTCCCTGCTTATTGCTTTGTTTGGACACCATGACCACTGGGCGAGATTTATCTTCACAACTACTGTTTAGTGGCACCGTTGAAGTTAATGTTATGAATGAATTGTCCAATTTGCAGCAAACAGTGGACAATCTTGCCCTTTTAGTGCAGCAGCAATCACACTGAGTGAAAGGTGTGCTTGCACAAGAACCAGCGCGATCAACAACTGTAAATATGATGAATCGGGACAATTTCCAAAACAGTGTACATGTTAACAACTGCATAGGGTTTGGTGGAAACAGGACAGGCACCCATTCGGGTGGTCCCTCAAGGTACATTAAACACTGGAACAGCCTGGACTGCTATCCCTAATTTCACTGACTGGATAAGGGCTAATGTGAGTTTTAGGTTCATAGGTTCATAGGTTCATACTAGGCTATCTGCCCGAGGGCATTTATAAGCCTAGCCCATTGTTTTGTGGCTTACGCCACCCCTTTAGTATGGGGAACTATACCCATTATTTTGCTGTGCCTCTGTCGAGCAGTGACACTGAGGTAATTCCTGGGGTATATCTGCGATCTCCCATCCATTGGTCAAGATTTCTCTTGAACAAGGCCAGCGAGGTGCTCTGCCTCACATGTACTGGGATTTTGTTCCACAGCATAGGGAGTCTTTGGGTGATGAATCTATCCCTCCAGCACGTCCTATTAATAGCCGTGTCGAGGTTTAAGTCTCCCGCCCTTGTGGCTCTGATGGATCTAGATTTTTGAGGTGAAGCATATTCATCAAATCTGGGTTTGACATGGCCTTGTATGTTAGGCAAAGGTCACCTCTCAGCAAGCGGTAAGCGACTGAATAGAGCTGGACTTCTTTCAGTCGGGCAGCATAGGACAGATTTTTCAGACCCTTTATCCTTTTGGTGAGGAACTTTGTGGCCTCTCCAGCTGCTGCAAGTGTCGGGTCAGATACATTCCGAATGGGGCATTGTACTCAATCATTGGTCTGATGAGTGATGAGTAAAGGGAGACTATGACCTCCCCTGATCTAGATGAGAATCCCTTCATGATAAGGTGGGCAATGTAGAAGGACTTCCTAACTACTTTAGCTACATGGGTGTCGAATGACAGACTACTATCAACCTGGGTCCCCAGGTCCCTGATAACTTCTTCTGTGCTCAGTGGATTGCCACCTATTTGGTAGCTAGGGGTAACCTTGTTTTTCCCGAAGGGTATGACTATGCATTTTTTGACATTTAACTTTAGGCCATGGCTCTGGCACCAGTTATCCGTTTCTGTGAGACCCTTCTGAAGGATATCTGTGTCAGATGTGTTTTCTACTATGGCGCCCAGTTTGCAGTCATCTGCAAACTTTGTCAGCCATAACCCTCCTGTGTTTGCTTGTACTTCGGAAAAGTAGATGCCAAACAAGAGTGGGCTCAGGACTGAGCCCTGTGGGACACCACTTGTGACAGGCTTTGAGTCTGACATGGCACCAGCAACTCTGACCCTGTGGGTTCTGTCACTCAGCCAGTTTGCAACCCATCTTGTGATGTATGGGTTAACATTTAAGCTGATGAGTTTTTCAATGATACCCGAGTGGGGTATTGTATCGAAGGCCTTAGCCAGATCGAGGTAGGCTGTATGGACTGCCTTTCCCTCATCAATGGCTTTGGTGACTGTTTCGAAAAAGTCAACCAAGTTTAAAAGGCATGATCTGCCTTTGACAAAGCCAAACTGGGTTGGATCCAAAGTCTGCAAATTCCCTATGTCTTTATTTATGAGGTCCATTATGATCCGCTCCATGGCTTTGCAGATAAGGCTTGTCAAGCTAATGGGCGGTAATTTCCAGGGTCTGTGGAGGCACCGCCTTTGTGAAGTGGGACCACAGTTGCAGTGCGCCACTCCTGGAGTGCGTATCCAGAGGTAAGACTTTGATTAAACAGCTGTCCTAGCTGTGGGTTTAATTCCTCATTGAGTTCGTGGAGCACACAGCCGGGGACACCATCGGGTCCCATGGATGCTGTGTTTTTGCTTTGGAGAGAGCAGTTCTCACTTGGGCGCTGGAGATGTTTGGGGGCTGCACTCATTTGGTATAGATATCTCTCCTTTTGGGGAGGGGAGAAGTTTGCACTGAACCTGTCAGCCAGTATGTTGGCAATGTCTGTAGGATCAGTAATCTTCACATCATTTTGAACTAGTTCTGAGCATATCTGGGAGTTTCCTCCTAGGTTTCTAACATAGCTAAAGAAGGCCTTATGATTGTCTTTTGAGTCTTTAGCTATTTTTCTCTCGAAATTTGCTTTGGATGATTTTATGAGAGCTCTTAGTTTTTACTTATAGTGATCAAGGGTGTCTTACCTTTTAAGGATTTTGCTCTATCTTGTAGTAGCTTCCTCCTTTTGTTGTAGAGTTTGTTTATGGCTGGGGTCCACCAGACTGGACGCTTGCCTTTGGTACAAAGAGTCTTTGTTTTGCTTGGGATTGCCTTATCCATGCAGTCCTGCAGGTGCTGGTAGAAGGCGTTTGTAAGTGATTCAGCGGCTTGAGTATTGTTTTCCGCTCGGGGCCTGAAAGGAGACCACACTAGTCTTTAGAAGTGTGAAGTCGGCTTTTGAGAAGTTCTTTACTGTGGTCTTTTTTATTTCAGGTGGGGGTGGATGAGGACCTCCAGCGAGATTAGTTTGTGATCTGATCTCACCAGTGAGGGGTATACTTCCGGTGTTGAACATTGTGCTCCCATGTTCGTGATGATGAGATCAAGTATGTTATCTCCTCTTGTGGGGATGGTGACTAGTTGTTCCATGGCATTTGAGTTTATGAATTCCAGGAACTTTTGGGCTAGGGTGTTTGGGCTTGAGTAGTGTTCCCAGTCTATATTAGGGTAATTGAAGTCACCTAGTATGATGGTGTTTGGTGATACATTTATCCCCTCTAGTGTTTTCAGGAAGGCCATGTGAGTTTCCAGAGTTTGTGAGGGTGGCCTGTAACATGCTACAATTTGCAGAGCAGTCTTGCCTATGGTTAATTGCACCTGGATGGTCTCCGATGCATCGTGCGTTGCCACCAGTCTTGAGGTGTGGGTGTCCTTGATGAATATGGATACCCCCCCTCCTCTCTTGGTATTGTCCGGATTTTGGGGCCGGAACGCATGATATGAGGTAAAACCTGATAGCTGGGGTGCTCTCAGGAGCCTTGAACCAGGTTTCTGTCACAGCACAGACATCGATGTTCTCCATACTGAGAAGGGCCTCGAGTGCGTGCATTTTGAGATTTAGACTTCTGGCATTGAGCAGCATTACCCTTAGTTTTTCCTTTTTGTGTTCTAGGGTGGTAGGTTTAGAATTTGAGCCTTGCCTAAAAAGGCACTATGGGGGTGGCAAGAGCCTTTGCCAATATCCGAATCCCAGGGTGACAGGTGCAAGCCGTCCCTTGCGAAGCAGCGTGGCTTGTCCAGCATGTCATCCCAGGCAGACAGATACTGGATCCCCTTTGAATGACACCAGTGTTTAAGCCAATTGTTAAAGCTGATCATCTTATCTCTGTATTGTGGCATCATTCTTGGTGAAGGTAGGATACTGCTCAAGGTCAGGGTCATACCTGCCTGGGCTACATAATCAGAGAGCTCCTCAATGTCTCTTTTCATGTAGTCCAAGGAGGTGCGTCTCAGGTCGTTTACACCAGCGTGGACAATGACTGAGTCATATTTGTACCTGCTGTTGAGAGACCTGAGTGCTTGCGTTATGTGGCGGATTCTAGCGCCCGACAGGCAGCTTACTGTGACCTTCTCCTTACTCAGTCTGGTGAGCGGGACATCAGTGTGTCTGACTATGGAGTCACCAATGACTAGTGTGTCTGGCATTGTGTTTGGCCTTAAGGGCTGTGACTGTTTGACACTCTGACTGTGAGGTCTATGTGTTGCGGTGTTGTGTTCTGAGGTGGTGGTTGTTTGGGTGTCTGCTTTGGTGGCCTCTGCTGTTTTGGTAGATTTTGATCAGAGCCTCCAGTATGTCTTTGTGTGTTTATGTGTATGATTTGAGGTTGTAATGGTACTATGTGAGACTGGGTCTATAGTGTGTGTGGTAACCTTCTCCTCCTGACTGGTCTTGCCAGTCCTATGTTGAGAGAGCTCAGCCTCCAGTTTGGCCGTATAGTTGCATCTCTCGCATGTATTTGTGTTTTGTGGGAGGAGGAAAGGGTTGTCTGTGTACATGAGGCAATTGAAACATTGCCTCAATATTCCCAGGTTCACCAGCTGAGCAGGAGAGGACACTAGCAACTGATCACTCGACATGCTAGAAGGGTAGACAAAACTTTAAAAAAGATTCCGGGGACGTGGGTGACCGAGAAATGGGGGTTGCCTTTTGGGGTACTATCTATGACAAGAGTGCCGTATCAAGGTAATAAGTACTGTAGGAGCAAGTGCTAGGTTTAATAGATAGAGAATAGTCTACTTGGAGTCAAGTAGAGATGATCTTTTAGTTATAGGATACGCTGATTTGATCAGTAGTATAGTTCGAGGAAGGTAGTTTTAAGGGAAAATTTGAAGAGTGGACTTTAGGTAGCCGAATAGTTTAAACCTGCTTAACCGGCACTGCCCTAGTGTGCAACAGTGGCAGCTCCGCTAAATCGCTCTAAATCGCTAGCAGCGTTTAGCTGCTTTTATACCAGGGGCTGGAAAAAGCTAGAAACTGGCCCAAAACGACCAATAAACTACTAGTTACTGGCTGAAACCTCACAAAACTGGACAAAAGGCAGCTCAATGCTTCCCACTCCCACTGGTAAGCAAGGTAGCTTCCCTTCCCCAAATAAGGCAAGGAAACAGTACACAGGAACTACAACCAAAGCCCAGGAATCAGCAACTCTGAAACTGGACTAAACTAGTAAAGCAGGAAAGCAAGGTAGCTTCCCTTCCCCAAATAAGGCAAGGAAACAGTACACAGGAACTACAACCAAAGCCCAGGAATCAGCAACTCTGAAACTGGACTAAACTAGTAAAGCAGGAAAAACAAGAGATATTTTTTCTTTTTTTCTTTTTTCACAAAACAGGCAGAAACAGGTACAGCAAACACTTATAAATGCTATGAATCAGCTACTACAGCTTACACAGAAGAATTTGCTACAAATACAGTCAAATAGTAACAAACAAGGATTCCAAGTGCAATATTAAGTTAAATGCAGTAAAAACAGCTTCAATGTAACAGAAAGGCAGGCGAAATACAGTTGCTAGGTATTCAGATGTGGAAAGCAACAAAAAATATACTTAGTATCAAGAAAAGTCGCTTATTCAGCTCTCTGCAGCCTGGAATACTCTGCTGGCCCACGTGGAGTCTGTGCTGAGTAGGTACAAGCTGAAAGTTTTATACCAGGGGGCTGGAAAAAGCTAGAAACTGGCCCAAAACGACCAATAAACTACTAGTTACTGGCTGAAACCTCACAAAACTGGAGAAAAAGGCAGCTCAATGCTTCCCACTCCCACTGGTAAGCAAGGTAGCTTCCCTTCCCCCAAATAAGGCAAGGAAACAGTACACAGGAACTACAACCAAAGCCCAGGAATCAGCAACTCTGAAACTGGACTAAACTAGTAAAGCAGGAAAAACAAGAGATATTTTTTCTTTTTTTTTTTTTCACAAAACAGGCAGCAACAGGTACAGCAAACACTTATAAATGCTATGAATCAGCTACTACAGCTTACACAGAAGAATTTGCTACAAATACAGTCAAATAGTAACAAACAAGGATTCCAAGTGCAATATTAAGTTAAATGCAGTAAAACAGCTTCAATGTAACAGAAAGGCAGGCGAAATACAGTTGCTAGATATTCAGATGTGGAAAGCAACAAAAATATACTTAGTATCAAGAAAAGTCGCTTATTCAGCTCTCTGCAGCCTGGATTACTCTGCTGGCCCACGTGGAGTCTGTGCTGAGTAGGTACAAGCTGAAAGTTTTATACCAGGGGCTGGAAAAGCTAGAAACTGGCCCAAAACGACCAATAAACTACTAGTTACTGGCTGAAACCTCACAAAACTGGACAAAAGGCAGCTCAATGCTTCCCACTCCCACTGGTAAGCAAGGTAGCTTCCCTTCCCCCAAATAAGCCAAGGAAACAGTACACAGGAACTACAACCAAAGCCCAGGAATCAGCAACTCTGAAACTGGACTAAACTAGTAAAGCAGGAAAAACAAGAGATATTTTTTCAGTCTTTTTCTTTTTTTTCACAAAACAGGCAGAAACAGGTACAGCAAACACTTATAAATGCTATGAATCAGCTACTACAGCTTACACAGAAGAATTTGCTACAAATACAGTCAAATAGTAACAAACAAGGATTCCAAGTGCAATATTAAGTTAAATGCAGTAAAACAGCTTCAATGTAACAGAAAGGCAGGCGAAATACAGTTGCTAGGTATTCAGATGTGGAAAGCAACAAAAAATATACTTAGTATCAAGAAAAGTCACTTATTCAGCTCTCTGCAGCCTGGATTACTCTGCTGGCCCACGTGGAGTCTGTGTGGAGTTTGAAGATATTCAACCTGTTGATGAAAATGAGAACTTGTACTCTACACTTGATAAACTGGACTATAAACTTTTTAGATTAAAAAAAACTACAGCTTGAGAATTTCTATTTTATCGAGAATATTAAAGTGAAATGTGTACCAAAGAGTTTTTGGCAATGGAGGTTTCCTACTGGCCTGGAAAAAAATTAATTGTTGCATAAGGAGTTATTGGATCTCTTTGATAGACAGGGATGTGAGTATATGGAACTGTTGGTGGAACATAATGCAGAATTAATAGATAAGCTATGAACAGAGGTAGCAGTGTTAAATGACATCATTATTAAACATGCTCAGTACCTGGAACTAAGGAGCGAGCATGCTCGTATTTTTTACGGCATCGAACAAAGTATAGCCCGCTCTAAAGGCTATAAGTTAAGAAACAAATTTGCAAGGGACAGAAGAGATTACATCGATGGTTTTGCTTACCCCCCTCCCACCAGTTACACAGGTGTGGGGTAAACGGGACTTTGCTAACAAATTTAACTCAATAGACATGGCATATGGTAACCAGGGTACACAAATCAATAGAGAATCCACCCTTAAGACCTATAGCGGATGGGAGAGGCTCTATTATGGTATCATGTGCCCAGTTTATAGACCATAAGTTTAAATATTTACTGAGTGATGAACATCTGTGAAAGGACTCCTGGGACCTCTTGGGTAAAATGAATGAAGTTGAGTATTCTGAGAAGGATTTAATAGTCACAATAGATGTACGTGATCTTTACACTGTTATACCCCATAGTATAGCCTTGGAATGGACGCAGAAATATTTGAGAATGAGAGGAATAGATCAGGACAACATTAATAGATGTACAGAATTGTTGGAGATCATATTAAAGAATACTTTTATAGTCTTCAAAGGTAAAATCTATAAACAAAGGGAAGGCGTTGCTATGTGGGTTCTTTACTAGATAATATAGTCATGCTACAATGGGAGTTTGAGTAACATTTTTAATCAACAATATAGGAGGTATACTAACCTCTATCTATGCTATTTGGACGATATATTTATCATTTGGAATGATGATGAAAGTGGGTTACAGCGATTTGTTGATTATATTAACACCAGTACTGATTTTTTACAATGTACACACACATAATTAGAAGAAAATGGCCTATTTGGATGTCCTGACAGAGAAGGATGTAGTTAAGGCTACATATGTGGCTAGTGCTTATTGTAAGCCAACATATTCAAATATGTTACTGCATTTTTCCAGCACTCATCCTTATAAACAAAAGAAAGCGGTTGTTAAGGGACAAATGGCTGGGGCGGCCCGCATGAGCACTCATGAGTGTGACTTTAAACAGGAATGTGAATTATTAATGAACATGTTTATTAGAAGGGGTTACCCTTATGATTTGGTACAGGAAATTATTGATTAGGTTTCGATGAAAAGAGAAACTGTTTTTTTTTAAATGCATCCTGACTTTGGATAGTGGTGGAAGTAGGAATCCACCAATTGTGGTGGCGAAACAGAATAATTATACAGGGACGATGATAACCTCTTTCAATACAGAAAGTTCAAAAAATTAATTGGATTTTAAACAAAAACTGGAATGTTTTTAGGGAGAATTGTGGTGTTTGGCAAACACTGGGGAATGGGCCAATTATTATATATAGGAGAGGTTGTAATTTAAAGAATATGATGGAGAGAAGATCTGGAAATGTGAAGCCCCACGCAAGAATGTCTAGATGTGCTAGGTGTAAACATGTTTTGGAGGGGGATAGGATTAATCAGAGAAATAAGGATTATCTTGTGAAAGGAAACTACAATTGTGAGACCGCAGTTGTGATATATGGTGTCCGCTGCCAGTTCTGTGAAGCCTTTTACATAGGCAAAACTGAGCGAAAGTTACACAACCACATTTATGAGCATATGTATGATGTAAGGAAGAAGAAAACCACTAATGCCTTGTATAGGCATTTGGAACAGTATGAAGGGCATGACTCTAAATTCAGTATTTTGGAAAAAGTTGAGAAGGTCTATGGTCTTTTTACCTGGAAAAGCAGGAGTTAATTTGGCAGATCAAGTTGGAAGTCTATAGATATCCAGTAGTAATAATATGGTTAGTATCAGCCTGATTCTCAAATTAAAATAATTGTAGTGATAGTTAGTCCTTTCGTTAATGAAAATGGAATGCATATATATTTTTAGAGATGTATTAAAGTTTAAAATATTTGATGTGTGGATGGTATAGACATGTACAGTTAGTATATGGTATATATATATATATATATATATATATATATATATATATATATATATATATATATATATATATATTTTTTTCCTTCTTTGTTTGGGAGCCAGTTCTTGTTCAGGATTATTATTATTATCAATTTTTATGTTTTGTTCTTAATATGTTTAATATAAATATTTTTATGTATATATTGGTGGTATAAACATATACATGGTGAATGCACATTCATTGTAGGGGGGGTATGACTTCAAGTCTGAACTGTTTAATTAGCAATGGGTGTGGAACTGGGTGAAGCATTCACTATTTAATATTAAGTTTTTGAGGAGAAAAGTGTATCTGAAGAAGTTTTATGGGAATTAAAACAAAAGTGCTTATACCGTATTTTGTATTAAAGTATATTTTTATATCACTGTCATGAAGATTTTTTTTCTTTTCTGTGGCATGGTTTTATGTTTTTAACTGTTTGTTCTTGGTTTTCCCTTCTTAACAGCTCAGAGCCCTACCAATTGGTCTCACTATGGCTTCCATGTTCACCAAATACATGGCCGCTGCAGACTCAAACTTAAGGCTATAGGGGGTACCAAGTTATTTCCCTGCCTGGATGACTGGCTCTTAGTAGCCACAACAAGGGGGTCTCTTACCCAAGCCAGGAAACACTTACTGCTTCTTTTCTTAACCTTGGAAATGTCACCAAACAATGCAAAGTCCCAGGTGCAGCCACCACAGGCACAGAGCTGCCACCTGGACGTGAGATCCTCACAAGCCATCTTTCCCCTAGATAGAACTAATGCTCTTTAAAATAATGTATGCCTTCTCCTGACACTTCCTCAGGTAACAGAAACTTTGTGCCTCAAAGTGCTAGGCCTATGGCAGTAACAACATTTCTGATGCCCTATGCGATGTTTTACATATGACTTCTTCAGAACTGTGACTCATTGTCCACAGTAATATGACAATCCATCATGTCACCAGATCTCCAGGGGTAGCTTCACCATGACAGTCTTGTTCAGGGCAGTCCTTTTATTCCCACCCTCATCCCCCTTCTCATTTAATTCCACTGAGAAGTTGGTGTCTTGAGCATTATATTATTCGTAAGTGCAATCTCAGTCTATACAGAAGTGTGGGGGTGATGCACAGTAAGCAATCAGTAAAGGAGTTTTAGAGCCTGGGTATCTATTTAAGGAGCAGAGCAACTGCTGCCTCTGGCTGCCACTTTTATGACTGTTGTGGACAGACAAGGATCATGAAAATCTAATGTTATGGCACATACATAACTTTTACTTACTTTCACAAGATATGGCTATAACTATTAGGAAAAACCTATACTGAAGTACCAGAAAATATGAAATCTTCCTCACTTGGGTCAGAAAATCCTGAATCCTTAACAGGTTTTAGTATGTCTTCATTTTTATCTACAGTCTTGATAAGATGCTGAATAAGACAGTGATGGGTCCATCTGGTTAAATACTATCTCAAGAGCTGGACCTCTTCAATGGCACTACTGTATGGAGGAGAAACAGTGCAGAAAACAAGAAAAGTTTGTTTTCTTTGTAGTTAGAAATGTCGCTTAGATATATATATATATATATATATATATATATATATATATATATATATATATTTACTTCTGTAAATGTCTTGGGTTTCTAATACTATGACAAGAATTGAACCACATTTCTGATTTGGGGTAGAATTTTAAATTTTATAAAGTCAGTATTGCTTCAGTCTTAGATGTTAGCTCTTCTCTGCACTAACAATGTGTCCAGAACTGCCTCCTTCTGCAGTTTATATAGAGTTACATGTACTGGCAACAAATTTTAGTATGCCTTGAAATCCTTTTTCATTAAACACTCTTACTAGTATTACTACTGGAACTCCCTGGGTATCTTTATTCTATATTGCTTTTGTTTTTGCTTGCATATCCTGTTAGTATGTGACTTTGTCCGAAAAAACTGCAAATGAGACAAACTTAAAAACAACCAAGTTGGAAATGTCAGTAAACACAAGCAGCCCCAATATAAGTATTTAATGATAAACCAGCAGAATAAGGCTTTCGTTTTGATACACTTTAAAGCTTCATCAGATGAAACCAAAACCAAAAACAGAGAACATTTAAAACTTACCAGCAATCACATAATAACAGAAAACTGGAAAATTTAAAGACACAGTACCTTACAAATAAATAATAATTGTTGTCCTAAATTACAATCCTAAAACCCAGCCCTATAACCTCTAATTAAAGTTGTTTAATTAAAAATATACATATTGCACTCTTTTCAAGGCTTTTAACTTTAAAACTGGAGCAATAGTTATATGTTCATTAAGACCTATGAACCTATGAACCATAAAATAGTTATATGTTCATTAAGACCCAGCCAGATGAGGGAGTTCAAATCAATTTACCAGAATAACTCCATCTTCTCCAAAATAACTGACCAAGGTCCCTCCCATGGATTAGGTGCACCCTTTCCCAATACAAAATAAATCTAAAAAAAGTCCCCAAAATTAATAATATGCCTGGCTAGAGCATTATTGTCCTTCTGTTTGCATACATCATAAACATGTTTGTATATACTTTCCCGGAACATACATTCCATTTTTCACACATAAAACACGGCCAAAACTGACACTGTGACAGGTATACGAGCCCCTTGCTCTCACGATTATACTTGTTCTTAACAGTTAAGACCCTACTCTTTGTATAATAGGTTCACAGGTTGATAGATTAGTACTAGGATTACTGCCCTTGTGGGCTATTTTAAGCCTAGCCAATTAACCTATGTGAGAATCAAACCCTGCACCTTGTGTCTGTAAGGCAAATATCTTAACCATTATACCAACCTCCCACCCTATAACAGAGCAAGAGCTGACTTCTAAAATGTAAAATTCAATCCACTGAAGAATATTTGAGCCTGACTCTCTATACTTACTGCACGGTCATTATGATAAATCTTTAAAACCAATTGCATGGAATGACTAACACAATGAAGTTAAGACTGTCCAAAGCTAAAATTTTGTCATGTTCACACAAGAGAGGGAAGGGATGTTTTTATTTTAGGAAATGGGTTGTTATAAAAATGACACAGTGGCAAGATGAACAGGGAGATAAATGTTAGAGGCTGAAGGATCATACTGAAAAAATGGCAAATGAAAACTGCAGGAAATAGTCTTTTAACAAAGGGTTCAGGAAGCTGCACTGGTTGCTCCAGATGGAAACATTACAAAACCTGCTTTGAATGTTTGCTCCTCTGTAATTAACTTGGGGAATTTATTTCTGCATTTTCTGCATTATTTGGACTGAAAGTGGTATAGCCAATCCTGTCAAATTTCTGTTGCTTTCAATGCTTTTTTTTAAATTAATTTTGCTGCTAGCATTGCTTGTAGGGTTGCCAGATTTCTTTGTGGCTAAAACCGGACTAAGGTCACGCCCCTTGCATCACCCATAACGCCACCCATTCCCACCCACTCTCCCATCAACGACACGCCCATTTTGTGACATCACCATGACATCAGCTGATGGGAACGCCCTCTTTTTCTGTTCCGGATGAATTTACTATGCTTTTCTGTAAAAAGCATAGCAAATCAGCCAATTGTATTTGTAACAAACACTGATAGTCTGTTTCTTTTTGTGAAACAGAAAAATGGAGTTTGTACAGTGTTTTCCCAATTTCCTGACTACCAGTCCAGAGCAGAGAATTGATTTGATTTGTGTGGATAGTCCAGAAAAACAGATAAGTGGCATTGCACATTGGCAGTGGCAACAGGGTGATTTCCAATTTCCCACCTATTGTTCAAAGACTCAACGTTATGCTTAAATAGGGCTAGCCTAGGGATGGACTCTGCTCCACATGAATGGGAAGCTTGTTCCAGTGCATGGGGACCCTCTCTGAGACACATTTGTGTCTCATCAACATCACATGGCCTATTTATGTCACAAGCAAAATTTAAATTTTTGGATATAATGGTTTTGATATTGTTCATTTTGTGGCTGTCCAAAAGGTCCATCAATCAGTGCTGGATCCAAGGATGCCTTGTATGCCAGACATTCTTTCTCAGTAACCTGTTGGAGACCCGGTATAGTGATAGGGCTTTAAGGAGATCTGTATAAGACAATGTGTTTAGACACTGGATTATTCTAGTAAGGAAGCTTTAAATATGTTCCAGCTGTTTTGTGTGTCTGGTCAAGTACATACCAAAGAGATAGGTGCAGCTCACACATCCAGTTATTTTGTCAACTTCTCAGATTAACATCGCTAATATTTTAAAAAGTGTTCCTTGTACATGAGCAATGTCCTATAAAAAATGTAAATAAGCAACTTAAACATGGGCTTCTTACGAGTTGTTCATTCACATTAATCAGTGTCTAAAGCATCTCCCCAGATTCTACTGGTGGTGAAGTGCCATGTAACATATTAGATGTCTTTTTTTTCATTCTCACTCCTTAACTCCTCCTCTTGCTCCCTAGTAACCTCTTCCATCCTTCTACTTCTTCCTCATTGTACCTCCTCCTTCCTTCACACAGGTCAGTTTAATTTTCATTCAGAAACTGAAGACATTTGGCCATTCATAAAATGGCCAGTTGTCCTTTGCAAACTTGTAGGAAAACCTATTCAGAGCTAGTCTTGACAACAAATCCATTAGACTCGGTTCAGTTTGGCCTGCTTTGCTGTGTTTGCTGCTTCCTGATGTAAATAAATGTTGTTAGAAATCTGTCAATTATGCACCCTAATATTTTGGAGTAGGCTAACTTCTGTGCAATATTCATTTGCTGAGTAAATGAACTGGTGCTTTGACCCTTTTCAGCCATGACCCAGGCCACAAGAGCAAGGACAATTAAATATATACAGAGACTAAAATAGTCAATCAGCTAATTTATTTTTGGAAGGCAGGAACAGACATAAGTAGACAAAAAGCACACTCAGAACATTCAAACTTTATACAGTAACCAATGGATGGGACTGAACTGTGTAGACCTGAGGGTTTGAAACAGTCTTAACCTCTGTCACTCTGCCACTGTGCCTGTGGAATTTTTTTATCATAACTTTCAAACTTTGTGACTTGAGAGCATCCTCACCTATATGGACTGAGAGGGTGGACAACAGATTATGCTCCCAAAGACCTGTTCTTTCATTCTGTCTGAACTCTTGTGGAGCAGCTCTGGTCTGTGGTGATGGTCAGGGCATTGTACAGCCATACTTTAAATGCACTTGTACTGTACATTCATAGTTGGAATGTGGTCACAGTTTGGGCACTGTGTGTAGAATGTCCATTTTAGAGTCTGTTAGGAATAGTGCATAGTTCAGTTGAAGTTCCACATTTGTGGTATTTGGAGTTCGACTGAGCAGCCCTGATCAGGCGCTTGTTCTGTGAAATAACAGACTTAAACTCGGTGCAGGAATATGGCAGGTTAAAGAAAACTGACAGTTCACTTTTAACTGATTCTGGTGTAAGTCTGTTCATCCGTCCAAATGTTATTCATAACGCTAAACACACGCTCAACGGATGCATTCGAGACTGGAACAGACAGAATGTGCTGAACAAGTTTCAACATATTTGGTGCAGACTCATGCTCGAAAAACTTACACCAAGCCTCAGCTGTGCTTGCACAGCTATGGATAACGTCAAACACTTCACTAAGAGCGTGCACTTCATCGTGCAGGCTGTCGGATGGACGGTGGGTGGATAGAGGCGTTTGCATCCAAATGTCAATCACTTCATCAAGGCGATCTTGTGACACTAGTCAAAGACAGTGACTTGAAGTGACGATATGGGGAATGTTCAAATGCAAACCATTTGTTCAAATATGTCATTGCTCGCTTGTACACATTCAGAGCTTCAGTTATGAACTTCTCAATGAACTGCTGTGGTAGATAACTTTAGAGCAAATGCTACCGTCATACCAAAATTTATCATCAGTCCTATTCTGCAGAGACAGCTTAAACTGTTCCATTATACACAGTTCACAAGCTGTTGTTGATTTGTTCTCAAGCTTTAAAATTGTCTCTTGAAAGGATGACATAAAGAAGTGTGTAAAATATAGATACAGCTCCGACTTTGTTGGTGCCAGTTCATTTTCCTGGTCCTTCAACATTTTCCATATCACTTTCGGACAATCAGCTTCTCCTTGAGACAAGAAATCGTTTTCAAAGGCATCCAGCACAGCAAAATTCGGTCAAGAGCCTTGAACAAACTCAACCAGCGTTGGAACATGTCTGATTATCTCGTGGTATTCAGACTCATAGAAATCAAAGCAGCTCTTCAGTTCTGAAGGCAGAGTTACTGAATTCAGCAAACACTTTCATGACAAAATTTTCAACATCAAATGACATGACCTTTAAAGCATTTTACAGTTATGCATAATGTGGTCATTGCAGTGTGCTGCAATAATGTTAGGATTCTCCTCTGAAACTAACTTCTGATAAACGGAGTTGTTTATGCCATAGTTTACCGATGCATTATTAACATTTTGCCAAGACAATTTACATTCTGATAAAACACGACAGAGTTGATTCTTAACGGACTTGGAGTCTTCAAATGCATCCTCGTAAAAGTCAATAACACAGAAAGAAATTCCATTCTGCGGGTGAAGAACTGAACACCAACCGGATAGAATTTACGGTTCCCTTTGTTAGATGCATCAGTAGCAATGGAAAATGGCAAACCAGCATGTAGCTTATCAAGGACAAATTCTAGTGAAAATGGGTACAAAACATTGTTGACTATGGCGGAAACTTGGTCATCTTTTTAACGATTTCCGAGTCATCAATTATAGACTTCATAACTTTGATACCACAGTCCTGTGCATTATATGAAATATGATGTCTAATTCCATGATACACTTCAGCAATTTCCGCTAGGGATACTTTGTGAGATGCCATACTGTTTGGCGATGTGAAAAATGTCTTCAGTCGTTGAGATGACGCACTAGCTTGGAAACAAGTAGTGTGCTTTTTAGTGCTTTGGTGTGCTGTAACTGCATTTTTTCCATCATATGCAACAGTGAATGATGTTGCACAAAGCTTGCATCTAGCTTTTGTATCTTCTGTGCATTTTGTATCCATGAAAATTCCCTTTCCCACTCTGCATTATAATAACAGATGTTTGCTTCTTTGGTGGGGTAGACCTGTCTGACCAAAACTCTCATTATCGTTGACACGGACACCGTTATTCCTGTCTTCCATAATAACAGTATTAATAAATAAAGTACCTGCAGACAGTGACAGCAGACATATAATGAGTTAGTTAAACTTAAAGACAAAAAGCTGCGTTAATAAAGAGTCTACAGAAATACTGTGCAACTACTTTTGCATCACTGAAGTATCTGTTTCTTATGAAAGGAACATCTGCTTGTTAGTGTCTGTCCCTGGACTGGTGCAAGGCTATACTGGCAGAGTCTACTGTCTAGTAGCATCGGGTATTCCCACACCATGGTGTCCCACAGTCCCACTGATAAGCTAGAAGGCTATGTATGTTATATGGGTTGGAGACAGTGGCATTGCCAAAAGGCAGGAGTCCGAGCTGGACGTGGCAGAGTTAAAGATGCTAAAATTTGCACTGAGTGTGACAAGGGTGGACAGGATTAGAAATAAGTATATTAGAGGGTCAGCCCAGGTTGGAAGGTTTAGAGACAAAGCCAGAGAGGCAAGATTACATTGGTTTGGACATGTGCTGAGGATGGATGCATATTGGGAAAAAGATGCTAAAGATGAAGCTGCCAGGTAACAGGAAAAGAGGAAATGGCAGCACCGTTCTGTGCTTTATTGTTTTGCCTTCTGGGTCATCATATTGTTTTATTCTGAGTTAAAGAGAGGAAGGCATAAGATAATGTTTATGGATGTGGTGATGAGAGAGGACATGCAGGTGGTTGGTGTGACAGAGCAAGATGCAGAGGACAGGAAGAAATGGAAACAGATGATCCGCTGTGTGGCGACCCCTAATGGGAGCAGCTGAAAGAAGAAGAATGTGAGTAGTTGCGTTGGCTGCCCTAAACACCAAAATCTAATCTGATGCCCTACATTATTATTATTATTATTATTATTATTATTATTATTATTATTATTATTATTATTATTATTATTATTGTTTCCCTCTATCTCTCACACACACTTAATACTCAATATATGCCATACAAAATTATACTGACCCCTGCCCTGGGCCCTGACTCTCAAACTCTCATCATCTCCTTGCTAAGTTCTAAATGTTTACTTGCAGTGTCAGTGTTCAACAGGTAACACACTTGCCTTTGGTTCTTGAAGATGAGAAGATTGTGAGTTCTAGTCCCCTTCAGGTGACTGGACTAATTTTTTTCCATTACTGACACTGTAGTGCAGTATTAAGGGATGCTGCACTCCTCTGAATGTGCTGTTCTTCAGATGAGACATTACACTGAGTTGGCAGTACCCAGGTAGATGCACAAATATATCATAGTATTTCTCAAAAGACTAGGGGCAAATGGACAGCTGGCAACCCTCGTAATCCCTATTATAGGCAATTGGAGGGGGTACCAAAAAGATCATCTGTTTTGTCCTGGTAAAATACCATCTTAACAGCTGCAGAACTCACCTTTGGATACTCCAGCCACTGTCCTGCTTAAATTGCCATGTGCATTACATATTTGCATGCCTTTGGACTACTGTTATTGGTATCCAGAAAGAACACTTAACAAGCAAGCAAGAAAATACTACCGGCTGCTCAGGAGTAAAGAAAATCCTTATAATGTTAAATGTGAAACTGGCAATGTAAGCATTATACAAAAATGTTGATAGTAGATGTGACGATAGGAGGTACTGCCAGCCATGCCTGGTGAAGTAGGGCAGTGGATGTGTAACATTATGCCAACACAGCTAGCTGGAGTTTTGTAAAGAATTATATGTCATTTGTATATCAAACTGATTTGTACAGATGCTTGTGTTTAAACATGTGTTTGTAAAGTTGCTTATGTCAAAATGTATCAACAGTGTAGCCTGCAAATGTATCAACAGTGTAGCCTGCTGGAAAAAAATGTACATGTATTATTGTAACTGAATTAAATGTATATCTTTTGATATACATGCATTCCAGCAGAACTACCATTGTTTGCTAGAGAATGGACATGGTGGGGATGGGAGTAATCTATCCTGGACTTCAGTAAGAAATCAAAAGATGGTCAATGAAAACTGTCAATCACAAAACAGTAAGCACTGCTAGTTATTGATGCAGCAGACTAGGGTATGAAGTTAATTCAACTGACTGAATATAGCACGCTAAACAACTCCTTTACTGAACAGAGAATTCCTTACAAAGAAGACTGTGTGGGCACAAAAGCAAAATGTAGAATAGGGAGACTGCATTCATGTGACCCAATATCCATAAACATTACACATGCCCAAACCAAAGTTTAGAGATGGACCACTGACAGACAACCCACTACAAATGGAAAGTTGTCCATACCACCAACCTCAGATGGATAAAAGATTCTGACTTTGACTCTCAAAATGTACAATAACCACAATGACTATTCAGAGGCTACCAAAATCGGGTGGTAACTACAGCAGGAGGACAGCCTGTCAACAAAGCCTGTCCATGTTAGTTCAATGAAACCAGAGGACTAAAAGCAGCACTACAGAGATCTGCATACGGAAATCAAATGGTCAGAATTAAGTGATACTACGCCACACACATACACGGGGTGCCTAGTGAAATTCTCACAACTGTGATCCTAGGGAATGCAGGCCTCGAAATACAAATGTGAGGGAAAACAGAGGCATGTCAAAGTAATCCTCTTACTCATGGATATAGCAGTCTCAGAGTCAGTCTCTAAGTAACAGGGTACTGGGGGACTAGCCCCACTTTGAGTGGTATAGAGAGCAAAGATCTCCTGCAAAAATGCTTCAGGAGTGTATAAGCAAATTTCAGAATTTACTATTTTTTTAATTTATTTGTGGTGCTTGAATTCACATTTACCATTAGCAGCCTATAAATACACTAAACCCACACATACTTGTATTTTATACATGTATTTCTCTCTCTCTCATATAGATTTTATAAATATAATATATATATATATATATATATATATATATATATATATATATATATATATATGTATATATATATATATATATATATATAAAATACACACACAAACATACACATACTATATAGATATATATATATATATATATATATATATATATATATATATATATACAGTACAGAGAAACTAGAAAGCAAACTCAATGAGTTGGAATACTGCTGGCTGCTGCTGTAGAAACAAGTTAAAGGTTACTGGCTTGCCTAAGGGGAAGGAGGACAGTAGCACTTTATATTTCTCCAGAAAGTACTGGCATTCTGGCAATGTTTCTGAGGAATACTGTTATGTGTGTATTGAGAGAGCTCACTGAATTACACTCACACCCAAAGTTAAATCATGCCTGTCTGGTCATTTTACACTAAAACTTTTACACTAGTCTACTCTGTACTAAACTAAAACTTGGAATAAATCAAAACTGCCTTTGATTAGTGCGATCTTGGAGTTGAATATATTTAACTTTATGTATTCTTTCAATTATCTGTACCTTTTCTGTACCTTTTTTTAAGACTTTTCTTTCATCTTCACCATTTACTAAGGTGTTTATTGTATCTCTGGGTTACCTTTTTCCACCATCTACTAATTTTGTCATTGAGGACAGGCTGCTATATGGTGATGTCTGACTTATTAAAACAAAAAACAGAGAATAATCTGACTGACCTGTCACCTGACCTAGCAGTCGGTTGTGGTGGTACTGGTGACACACACAGACACACACCCCCTAGTCTCTTGGGCCGGCTCTTGCTCTTCAATCACATGCTGGAGCCTGGAACTGTGCTGTGCTGCTTAAAATAATTTATTTCCATTCACTGGTCTGGTGAATGGAATAAGCGAGCTGAACAGCTGACAGTGATGACTAAACAGTAGTTGGACCATGTATGTGTTCCGTGAATGAAATAGTAGCAATACCATGCTGATCCAACTAATTAGACAGAATAGAACAGGAGGTAAAAGTGAGTGAGTGATGTGCTTCACGTAAATAATTTTAATTTAAAGCTCATTATTCTGCCTGCAGCCTGCATATATAACATTTTCTTTTCAGCTATAGTAGCCAAGCAAATAGTGCCAGCAGCAGGGAGTCTCAGTGCTTTCAATAAAGTCGCTTTTAAGTTATTGTTAAATTTGTCTGAACAGTGAACACCGATGCAAAACTGTATAATTGCAATTGTCACAGTTATAAATACTGACATTTAATAATTTTTGTTTTAAATTTTCTGTTAGGTAGTTTAGTTATTGGTTGTCATTGTCAAAGCAGATTAGACAAGAGTGACAACGCGCAATATATCCTAGTTACTGACTCTGCCTTTTGCTAGCCTGGAGTAGTCAACTTAAACGAAAAGGCCAGAGAAGAGAGAACACTAATTATTGCACTGTGTGTGTGTGTCTGCTAACTGAATTTGCGTAACGTTATGTTTCAGTTTTTTTTACTTTTCAGTCCTTGACTCCTGAGTCCTGAGTGACTGCACAAAAAAAAATAAAAAAACCGGACTTCATTAGTCCGGTTTTGATGATTTTTTTTCACCGGACAATTTCACTGAAAACCGGATAGTCCGGTCAAAAACCGGACAGCTGGCAACCCTAATTGCTTGCAACTGGCTTGGTTTAGTCCTGGTGTGGAGGCCATCTTGAAGCAGTGACAGCTGTGTAGTGGCAGCACATTGTTGCCATTTCTGGGTAGCCTAAGCACTCAGTACATTGATTGTTGCTATTTCTGGGTAGCCTAGCGCTAAGTGGTTATATTAGTTATTTTCTCATTGGTCATTACTTTTTATTGCCAGCTTTATAATGAAATCAGTTCAGCATTCCTGCTGTCTTTTAAGAAAGGTTTCAGGAAGCTGTACTGGTTTGAGCCTGTTGAAAACATCATATAAGTTGCTTTAAATGATACTCCATTATTAACTCAAAGAAGTTATTTCTGCATTTTTCTGCATTATTTGTACTGCGCTGAAATTAATTTATCTAATCTTGCCAAATTTCTGTTTTTCTGACTGCTTTTCTACTTAATTTTGCAGTTTCCATTGTTTGCACCAGGCTTGCTTCAGGCATGGTATGGGAGCAATCTTGAAGCAGTTGTGGTTATGTAGTGAGTGGACTGAATGCAGCTATTTCTGTGTAGCCTAGCATTAAATTATCAAATTATGGCTTTTTTTTCATTGGTCTTTATGTTTGACTCTTGAAGGAGGCCTGTGCCTTGCTTTCCATGCCCTCTGGGATACCATTATCTCAGTGCTACTTTTTCTCCATGTGTCAGTCATTACAGCCATACCTCTCAACTGTACAGGTTTTCGCAGAATGTCCAGATTTTTCCCTCATAGTTTTGGTGTGTTCCTCATAAAATCTGTCCCTTTCTGGCAAATAGCTGAGGATTGAATTCATTAAATAATGACAAACATTTGAGTTTAAGACTCCACATCCTTCGGAAAATTCATGCTAATGCAAAACCTATTATTCTATCAACTTTCTAAGTTTGTAAGGGCAATATTTTCAATCTGTCCCTATTTGTCCCCCCATCATTTTAGGCTTTGTCCAGATTCTTTGCTCTAAGAGGTTGAGATGTATGATTACAGCTAACACTAAAAAAGAGATTTGAATCTGCATCAGGGAATAAATAAAATGAAATAAGTGGAAGGTTCCTTATTCAGCACCTCCCCTTGCTCTGGAACAGACTATACTAGCATGTCATGTGGTGCAATTCCTTGTCTGCCTTCAAACATAGCTTACACAATTGAATGGATACCATAAAATTCATTCATTACTTACAGGCCTTGCACTTACTGCATACAAGGTACAGCCTGAGGGTGGTTATTGGCATGGCATACATAGATTCTGGTCTAATAGCCAAGTATTTTTTTATGATCCTACAGTCCTATAATCCTACTTTAACATCTAAAGTATTTGTTACCAGCACATCCGTCTTATTCTTTGAGCCATCCACACTGTGGTTCCCTGTTTCCAAGACAGGTCCTAATGGCCATGATGAATAAGCCCCTACTAATTGCTAACCGTAATGCTAATCCTAACCCTATACATTATATTTCTAAAAACTCTTTTGCTAATTGTTTTACTATTTGTGAATCTCTCTTTTCAGTTTTCAACCTGTCATGATAGAATCATGTGTGTGTGTGTGTGTGTGTGTGTGTGTGTGTGTGTGTGTGTGTGTGTGTGTGTAATATATAAATATTACATACACACCCACACCCACACACATGCCCATAAGTCTATACATATATATATGAGAGAGAGAGCAAGAGAATTATAGGGTATCTCATCACATCCAGCTTATTATATGTGTAAGACATGGATGCCAAGAATTTCACCAAGAGCAAACCTTGTATATTACATGCACGGAATTATATATGTACACATACAATGTGTATGTGTGTCTGTTAAATACACACCAGACCCCAATACATTCCATTATAAATAATTTATACGTATACACATTTATATATGTGTTGTGTGTGTGTGTGTGTGTGTGTGTGTGTGTGTGTGTATACATATATATATATATATATATATATATATATATATATATATATATATATATACACACACACACACATATGTATGTGTGTGTGTGTGTGTGTGTGTGTGTGTCTATATATATATATATGCATATATATATATATATATATATATATATACACACACACACACACTATATGTATGTGTGTGTGTGTGTGTGTGTGTGTGTGTGTGTGTATATATATATATATATATATATATATATAAATATATATATATATATATATATATATATATATATTTATATATATGTATATGTGTGTGTGTGTGTGTGTGTGTGTATGACTCCACGAAGAATTCAATCAGACTACAATGACTTCTGCAGCTCTGTGAATCTTTCAGGGCCATTTCTACTAAAATCTTTAGAATCTCATTTTTCCCCACACCATCTAAGGAATTTGCAAACATTTGGTTTTGGAAAATATTTATTCTCTTACTTTGTGAACAGGTTTACAAGTTCAAGCTTATGAAATAATGGCCTTCAGGAAGCTTGAGCTCCATAACTCTGTGCTATTTTCTATTTCTCATACACGATGACTGACAAAGAATTGTTAAAATGTAACTGTTGCCCACCACTGTCCCTAGATCTTTTTTGGTTATTTTTATGATATGACCATTGACTTTATAATCATAATTTATATTTCCTTCACAAGCTCATGATGCTACAGTTATTGACATTAAAATTGAGGTCACTACTGCTATACCAGGCCTATATATTAGACCATCTTGAAAACCTTCTCTATTGTTTATGGAACTAAATATTTTATATAATTTGCAGTAATTAGTAAATGTATATTTACTTAGTAGTCCTGCTTTTTGCCAATTATTTTTCTGTTTAGACCCCACCCACTGTGTACGTTTGCTATCCCCATATTTGTAATGAGACTCCGGATACGTAATGCTATTGCTATATATTATCACTTTGCATGGACTTTCACCATTCAAAATTAATTCTCTACACTGAAAATGAATAAACAGTTTCTGCTCTGTAAAACAGCTATCATTCATTTTCAAACTATTCCATAATTTTTTAATCGTTTTCAAAAATTATATTGAGGGACATAGCCAAATGTCTCCAAGAAGTCATGTGTTATTCACACCTACTCTCTTCAGCATAAATAGCAGGGGAATATGGACTATGCCTCTCAACCTCTAAGTGCAAGAAACCTGAACAAAACCAAAATAATGGGACAAAGGCCTAAAAAGATGGGCAGATTTTAAATATTGCTCTTATAAACTTAAAAAGTTGCTAGAATAACAAGATCTGTATTTGCATGCATTTTCTGGAAGATGTGAAATTTGAAACTCACATCTATGTCACTGTTTAGAGACTTCATTCCTCAGTTATTTGCCAGAAAAACACACATTTTATGAGGAACAGTCCAAAAATATGATGCAAACTTTTGACATTCTGCAAAGATCTGGACAATTAAGAGGTATGCTACAAGCATTTTTCTGAAACTGAAATGCTCAGACCCCATGATTTTAAGCAGTATGTTTCAGAAAAGCCATTTCCCTTTTGAATTAATATAACAGTGAAAATGGGAGTGTTTGTGGTATTGAACTACAGTGAGTGTGTGAAGATATGTGAAGGCTGCCAGCCTAGCTAGATAGAATTTTGTAGATAATTCTGTCATTTGTAAATATTAATGTAAGCCACGTGCTTGTTCTATTTGTTAAATGTTGAACTTCAAAAATGCACTCTTCTGGAGGAAAGCTGATAAGTCAGGCATTGTATAATTGTTTGATCTCAAAACTCAGAGCCGAGATGCCTGGATGAAGGAATTCCTGCTATTGTTTTGAGACCAGAGTTAATTGCTAGAATTTGCATGTATAATGTCTTTTATTGCTGTAGCTTCCTGACCAGATGCAAGATCAAAAGGGCTGCTAAACTCTGAGTTTATGTTAGCCTGAGAACCAGAGAAACAATGATGCAATCTGAAAGTAAATAGTAAGTAAATAGTGTGGGAAGAAATAGCCAGGGAATTGTTATGCCTAGGCTTGTATAGGCCCTAGGGCCGATAGCTTAGTATCAACCTATGGACCTATGAAATGAGTCAGTACTATACTATCAATTTAAGGACAGAGAGACTCCGAGCATTTTGCATTTGTCTTCAGAACATCCAATATCACCAGCACTGCTTTGATCTACATGTAAGTTTATTTTAGAACTGTGTTTGCACTTAGATATAGCTAGGAAATAGAAAGATTAGACTAGTTGTTTTCTGTATTGATGTTAAAACGATTCTACTGTATTGTTTTAAGCATTTTCCTGTGATCTCTGAACTCTTCACTAGCACTGTATATTAAAAAAGCATTGTCTTGTTTTTTTTTATTATTTATTATTAAATATTTTTAAACCTTTCAACTGTGGTTGTTTTATGTAGATAATTTAAGCTCTAGAGTACATTGCATGTATATAGTGATACTGGCCAAGCCACTCCAATAGTCTTGCTGTTCAGTCACACTTACCATTTGGATAATAACATTGCACAGTAATAACTGGACACCTCCTTGGTAAGGGCCTTATTAGTAGCTGATATTAGTGGTTGGTGGTGGTGATTACTACCTTATAGACGGGCAAGATGGGGCATAGCTGGAGAACGTGTGCCAGCCTTCCACAGGAGTGTCTGTGTGTTTGTATATAACTCATACCTTAAAGAGTGTGTGTATATGTCAACTACTTGGGCAGGGACATGAAGCACTAGTTGGGCAGAGAGGGTGCTGGAGGTTTTAGCTTGACCACTAGGCTGAGATCTGAACCCTATAGCTGTGCCAGTGGGGAGTCTTATTGGGGATCTAGAGAAAGGGAGAGACCAGCCCCAGACTGACTGTGATCTCTGTGTGCTCTTAAGGGAAATTGTACTTTACTGTGTATTTATTATCCTTCTCAATGTGGATGCCCCTCACTAGTATTAGTGGTGAGGGTTGAGGCTCCTTGATTGCTGGGCCAGTGCATGGGTGTCACAGAGAGTTCATCCCATTCCTATTTGAAAAAAAAAATTCAGCTGAATAATTTTGGCTATTTTGATAACAGCTCAGCCTTTTTACACATGCCTCCACAGAGAATAGGATGATTGTGCCTTATGCCAGGTTTTCTTGCCATACTACTGTCTTATGATCAGCATTCCTATGGGGATGGTTGGGGTACTAGATGAAGGAGGTAGCAGCCTTTCCCTGTGGATCAAACTGGATCATATGACTCAGGAAGCCTGAGTCAAACCTGAAACAATTCTTATACACTGACAGTGTGAGAATATTAAACAGTATTATGCACAATCTCTTGTGGTGTCATGGCCAGCCAGCTGATATGATGGTACAGCATGCATATTTTATTTGTGTGTGAGTGTGTTGCTAAATGCTTAACTGTATAGGTCTGACAGCAACAACATGAAATACGTCACCTGGACATTATGCATGTATTTATTCATTCATTTGATCATAATCAAACATCTGAGGTGCACCCAGTCAACGTGACCAACTGGTGAGCAAATCTGCATGTAGGGGGGCTTACAATAGGTTGCACTATAGCAGTAAGGTGAAATATATTGCTGTGACTACTACTTATGCGTTTATACATTCATTTGATCACTTTAAGACATCTGAGGCATACACATTCAAGAAATGATCTGTAGCTGTGTGTGTGTGTGTGTGTGTGTGTGTGTGTGTGTGTGTGTGTGTGTGTGTGTGTGTGTGTGTGTGTATACACTCATGTGTATGCATATACAGGTCAGAGGGTTTACTCTATATATTTGACAGCAACAACCTGCAATATATTATTGTGGCTATTATTTGTGCATGTTTTTATTTGCTTACAATCAGACATTTGAGATTTACACAAAGTGTCTTAAATTAGAGGGAAAGAAATGGATGCATGTTGATTGATCAAAAGCACTTTTAATGAGTGCTGAATGACTGAAAGAAAAGGAGCAAAACAACTTTCACTGAACCTCAAAGATATGTTTTTTTGCAGGGGGCAAACCCACCTGCCCTACCCATACCCCAAAACTTAAACATACCTACTCTGAGGTCACACAACACTGGAGTTAAAGAAAACCCCACTGTCATCAAAAGTTGCTTCATTCTTTTTTGTTCAATCATTCATCACTTGATACAAGTTCTGTCGATCAAATGGCAGGCACCCAATGAAAATGACTGACTCATAATGTTACCTAATTACAGTTAAACACTTATTTATCTTAACTGGCAGGGCTAGTGTATGTTTGAGTAAAGAAAGCTCTGATACATTACTTTAAATATTACTATTATGTTTTACTATTATTGTTTTTAAGTAATAACATTTGAACATCTGAATTGTATACTGTTAATAAAGTTGCTATACTGAATATGTACTGAGGCAGTTTGTGAATGAAAGTGACTGATCCCAGCTGTTTTTTAATCAGAGTTGAACAATCAATAACATATAATATAGCCCCACCCCTTTCCAGTTAGCTCCACCCTTGCAATTGAAGACTGATTTTAAAGTAAAGTGGTTGAATATTCTATGGCAACATTTGAGTTGAATAAGTACTTTACAGAAACAAGATTCTGTATACATAAGGAGCATGGTGATATTGCTTCACACACCCGATAATTTGTGAGTCTGGGCCTGGAAGAAAGTGATGTTTAAAGCGACACAAAGATTTAAAGGGTTGCGCTCCTTGGCCTTTGCTGAGTTATAAAGGTCATGCAAGCAATTGTGTCGGTATTAAATTTGAGCTTATTATAGCAAAGCTAATTCCACAGTTTACTGCAGCTGATTTGCAAGCTTCTTTGTATGAGTGTACTTAACTTTATTGTTTTTGCGAGGAGGACATCTGAATACATGGCTATGCTGAAGTAAGGTAGTTTCTGCACAAAGTAACTAATAAAGAGAGAACAGGATTTGGTCTGAGAACTTTGTAAGACTTAAGATTTGAGTGCATCAGTAGCTGAAAGGCTACTGTCTGAGGTAACTCAAAGACCTAACTGAGAGGCATCTCTGAATCCAGTTCATTAGCCTACTACTGAAATCTCTTTGCCTTGAATTTGCTAACATTTGCTTATCAGAAGACTCAGAGACACACATCATATCACTTAAAATGAGACCAGTAAGGAACCATTTTTCTAAATTAAAAATGGTTATTTATTCAGTATAATAGATGGTAGAAATGGTTGGGCCTATGTTTACACATCGAACATAATTTTTATTGAATGGCTTTTTCAAGAACACTAACCTTCTAATGTCCCTTTTATTGAACAGGCAAACCATCATAAAGAAAATCATCAAAGGGTAACAGTTGGCCTACAACAAAGAATACTGTGGTGCATAAGGTAAGCTAAGCAAACCTTCGTTCTACCTTCAAACTTTCTACATAAGATGAAAGTACAAGAAGGCTGCATCCACTGCATCAGATCCCTGTTGCCAACTGCCTCTGTTACTCAAACAAGTTAAAGGATATAAAAAGGATATTTCATATTGCAGGACTAAACTGGTTTTAGCTATCTACAATACCTTATAGTGGACATTTTCTGAGTAGCCAGTTAATTCCTCAGTAGTCAGCTTGTATGTATCAACAATTTTTACCAGTTTATCTAAAATAAAAGTTCCTTTTAACAGGTCATTACAAAGACAGGTCTAACCTTATCTCTGTGTTGTAGTGTCTCTATACATCAGTATAAAAGTAGCAGCACTGCACAGAATTTAGCCTGCTATGAGAGGAGAGTGTCCCCCATAAGAAAACAAGTTATTAGTTATTGGTGACTTGATCTGACTAAAAAAGATTTTGCAAACTTCATTTTCATAAACCTGACCAGAATCCTTTTTTTTTTTTTTTTACTTAGAGAGTACAAATTTCAACATTTTTACAGTCAATATCTAAAACCATTGAATGAAAAGCACGTCTGTTGATGGCAGGGCTAAGCCTGCTGAAATGGCTTCAGTAATGCAGTTTATATGCTAAAGTAATACTACATTTATTGTAAACCAACTCCTCTGCTATGGTTAGCCATTATTAAAGCTGCATCAAAGTCATTAGAAATTAGAAGTAATACTCTAATTGTAAAACAACAAACTGTGGTCAGCAAACAGTAATACTAAACACAATGTGCTCTGGTTAAAAATGAGCAACTGAACTTTCCTGGCAAATGCAGATGAAATGCTCCACAGGCATTCAATGAAAAACTAAAAAGTTAAAATGAAAAGAAAGGGGAGTAGCATGCAATAATTCAGAATGGCAAATATGAACAACCACAAAAATCAGAAAATGCTGTGTCAGCCACAATGAACTGTTGGAAAAAGAAAACATACTGCTCATCCACAGCTGGATAAGATGAAAATACAAACAAGTGTGGGAAATTTTTACATAGTTTGCATTCCCCAATAAACTGAAAGAATAAAGATTTTTCTGCACTGAAGTAGTGCATGTGAAATTTACAACTTCCTGACATTCTAATTTGTTTCCACGCATACAGAAAACAGAACCATCTCCAAAAGACTGGTGTTTACTTGTGCAATCTTGACAAAACTATTTATTTACATAAAAACTGCATAGTTATGAGAATTTCTACTAGTAAAAGAATTAATTGTTTATCCAATTTCCAAGTTATTCTATCTAGCAGAAGTAAGTCTGACAGGGTCTGAAGTGTGTGTGTGTGTGTGTGTGTGTGTGTGTGTGTGTGTGTGTGTGTGTGTGTGTGTGTGTGTGTGTGTGTGTTTGGGGACTGAAAGGTGCCTAACTTTACAACTTTGCTTGCTCATAGTATCACTGAAGTAAAAGAATAATATTAGCTCTCATTTACTCAAACCCAATAACTCCAGCATACCATGCTGGTGTCAATGGTTCAAGTGACTCTGGACAGACAGGTGTTGAGTTTCCCTTAAGAACTTCATCCTTTCAGCTAGGAAACCCACCTCATGATGACCAAGGTCAAATTACAAACACAGACACCCACACACACCTACACATACTCGCACTCATACACACACACCAATACAGAGAAAGCCCTCTACATGGGCACTTGTCTTTTCACTTCTATTACTCTTAACAGTGCTTATAAGCAGGGGGCTTTCTCTGTATTTGTGTACGTGCATGTGATTGTTTGTGTGTGTGTTGGTAATTTGCTCATAGTATGAAATTCAGTCTTTCAAATTTAAACATAGAAGGTCACTACAAGGTTTATAGTGAATCCATTATGAAATTTGGAGCAGTAATAACGTGAATACATGAAACGTGCACAGTGAACAAGTTCAGGTTCTGTCATTAAAAAGTATACCTGCAACTTCAGTCAACAAGTTAGCTGGGTATATTCACACTTTAGCCACCAAGGTTTTCCATACATCTTTTTAAATAACTTGTGCCAAAAACTCTGCATGTTTTTTCTCAGTATTCTATGTAAAGATTAGAAGTAGTGAATGTAGTAACAAAGATAAAAATAACTGGAACTGAGATCTTTAGAAAAGGGTAGGAGCAAACTACAAAGGAAAATGGTAAATGTGGGAACAATACATACGGAGGAGCAATGAGGTGTAAAGGAAGGTGGGACTTAAATGAGCCATGTAATGTCTGACTGAAAATGATTGGGTAGATTATAAGTGATGTATAATGTTTGCAAACTGGAAGAGTGTCAGTATTGATTTGTGATGTAAAATGCTTGCAACTAGGATTATGTCGGTGTGGTATGTTTTCATTTATACAAATGTAGGACACAGGCGCTGGAAGCTGTTGAGGGCTGGGGGGCCGGAGAGTAAGAGGGGCACTTAGTGATCTAAAAAGGGCAATTTTGAAAACTGTTTACTACCACAATATAGATTCACTTGGAGGACATTTTAAGCTTAGCCAATTCCCTTTTGGTTCTTGAATTAACATTTCCTGATTAGTCTTACCAAGCCCATGTCTGATAATTGTACATTAGCCCTAGTGAGAATAACTGAGATCATACCATAAATAATTTGAGGGGACCCATGTAAGGAATGCAGCATTTAGGAACTGCTTCTATCCATTAGTGGCATGAGGGGCAATCCTGAAGTACATTTTATATTACTCATCCTTAGATCCAAGTTGCATTTGAATAATGACAGGGATGAGCTTTCTTTCACTTGAATGGATAGTCTGTTCTGGAACAGTGGTAGCCTCTCTGATATATATCCATCTCTCCATATCATTCAGTTTAGATACCTGGGCTGAGTACTTCTGATGCCATTTGAGTTGCTGATGTTCAGTAGGTCTGTCTGTATTAGGTCAGAGGATGCTTTGTATGCCAGACATGTCACCTCTAAGCACTCTGTAGGATACTGAGTATAGTGATAAATCCTTGAGGTGGTCCATGCAAGACCTATTGTTTAGGACTTTGTATCCCTTTAGTAAGGCATCTCTGTGGGTATTCCAATTGTTGCATGGGTCTGGACAGATACATGCCAAAGTGGACATTATACAGAATGATTGACCTAATAAGAGCTTTGTAAAGGGGAACAATAACATCTCTAGATTTAGTCAGAATCAGTTTGTTTATAACCTGGGCATTATAGAAAGACTTTATGATTCTGGGCACATGTTGGTCAAAAGTTAGGTCACTGTACATACAAGTTCTCAAATGCCAAACAACTGGGTCAGTTCTCAGGGGGTATTGTCAATTTGGCAGTTCTCTGGAGTAGATGACTTCCCAAAGGATACAATAATGTATTTTTTGGAGTTTAGCTTCAATTCATGATTCTGGCACCAGTTACTGTTTGGGATAAACCTTTCTGCATGATGGTTAAGTCATTTGAAGATTCAATAACTGCTCCTAGCTTGCAGTCATCTCAAACTTAGTTGGCCAAACCCCTTTGGTATTTCCTTTTACTTTTGAGATGTAAATGTCAAACAGAAAGTCTCAGCACCAAATCCTGGGGAACTTCACTGGTGACTGGTCTCTTTGTCGAGGTAACTTGAGGTCCACAATCCACAGAACTGCACTGACATGTTCAACAGTATGACTGTTATTAATTATTAAAATAACAATGAAGACCATAAACTATCAGAAGTTAGAATGAAACAACAAAGTGTCAGTTGTAAAACATAATAAGCGCTTTCTTTTCTTTATTGTCAACCACAGAACAAAAGAAAAGTGCTTATTATTTTTTTTACAACTGACACTTGGTTGTTTCATTCCAACTTCTGATCATTTTATAGTAAAGAACAGTGCAAAATACCAGAGCTGGATCATGGTTAAATGGGGCCATAGGCAGGGTAACAGACTGGGCCCCCCCCCCCAGAGCAGCCCCTCCAGCAGCAGCCCCCTCCCCAGCCACTCCAGTGTTCCATTACTTGGCTATTTCTCCTCAATTACCATAAACACCATTCAAATCTGTTAGTGTGCATACTATTTTCTTATTTACTTCTACAATGATTACAGATATTGAAATAAAATAGCACAAACAATGACAGCCATTTGCTAAACAAACAATATTGTCTCACAATGAAAACAGACTTAGCATGAGCAGTAAACTTCTCTGTCCTTGAAACTCACATTCATTGAAACGACATGAAAAACCACATTCATTTTGCATCTGGCCAGTGAAGGACTAAGCTTACCTCTGGGCTGTTTTCAAACCATAGGCTCCTTACACATTTTTAGGGCCACGCATACATGTATGCATTCTTTGATTCACCTTCCTGGTTATTTTCATCATAGAAGTCTACTCAAACATCTGTCATTACAATCCACCAATATCAGTAAATGTGCACAATCTCTGCAAAAGTAAAAGTCATCTAAACAATTCCACATTAGAGATCTGTAACTAATGAAACGATTGCTGCTAGCAAACAACTTTATATGTCATTGTTTCATCTACAAATAAGGTGCCTGTTGCCCTTGAAGAATTTCCTATGTTACATTAAAAAATGATAAGCTAGTAATATTGCAATAGGGAATGGATGGCAAACTGATAACAGGTTCATAATTACTAGATAATGCCTCCAAAGGAGGGCATTCACCAGACTGCAGCATCCAATATCTTTAAAGTACAACACAGTACAGTATCAGCAATCCATCTGCATACTGTGGGAGTAGAACCCACAGCCTTCTGCATCAAAAACCATGTATGCTACCTGTTGTGCTACTAACAATGCAAACATACTTGGCATAATCAGCACTAAACTTATCTTCCCCTGAAACTCTCAGCTACTTGTAAAATCCACTTGACACTCAACTAAATCTCTCAACTTTGCAGCACAAGAAATCTGGAAAAAGCCATAAATTATTGGGGGGGGGCTCAAAACCAGGAACACATTTTACACATTGCTTGTATAATCTTGAAAAGTTGCTAGAATAAAGTGTTTTGTGTTACCATGCGTTTCCTGAAAGATAGGAAGACTGAAACTTAAAGGGCTATCATTATTTAGTGAATTCAGTTCTCACTGATCTGATAGAAAATCACAAATTTTAAGAGGAACAGACCAAAAATATGAGCCAAATATTTTGTGAAAATCTGGACAGTTGAAAGCTGTGGACTCAACTCCTTGAATCGCAAGTGGTGGTATCGGTAGAGAATTCAGGCACTTGTTTCTTGCACCTAATTTTCCACACACACACACAAACAGCAACAACCCCCCCCCAGCAAAAACAAGGCAACAACTAATGTGATCTCCCCCAGTAAAAACAAGGCAACAACTAATGTGATCGCCCCTAGTAAAAACAAGGCAACAACTAATGTGATCTCCCCCAGCAAAAACAAGGCAACGACTAATGTGATCTCCCCCAGCAAAAAAACTCTCCTTACCTGGAAGCATCCCACAGAAAACAGCAACAGATGTGAGTTGAAAATTCAACTGTAACATATTTTAAAATTGCATGGGCAGCAGAAGCGCACGCATGCATAGACTTATGAAATTATAGAAGATGCTGCCACCATGGTCTTGCAGCTGTAAAAGTGGGGGTACACTCATCCCCCCTAATTCTGTGGTTCCAGCACCCTTGATGTATGACTGCTTATGTCATAAGTGATGGTTTAATAAAGATGTTTCGTGTTTAAAAAAAGGGTCAGGAATTGTATAATTTATGTAATGTTGCTTAGGTTATATGATATATAAAAATATATGTGAAGTATAATGTTTGCTAATGTTAATTTGTTAACATAGTTTGATTACTTTTGTATAAATATAAAAATGCCTATGTCACAAAAAGATTTAATTCCATGGCATAAACATGGTACTTGCATACTGGAAGTAGGACTAATATGTGGTTCATTTGTCTGACTGCATCTACCTGTTGTGCATTTTATACTGTTCTTGTCATACTGTTGCATATTTGTTCCTTTTTATTATGTTATTTACTAAGCCTTGTCAGATTATATAATCTGTTTTCATTTATTATACATATGTATTCAAGCATTTTTCCATATCATTCTTTTTTTGTACTTGGCAAACAGTAGAAAAGGTCTATTAGGATAAATTTACCTCTTCAATTATTAAATGATGAATCAAGATTGGCCTACCTCCTGATTTACCAAATGATTAATAAATTCTTCAGCAATAATGTTATTACTATTCAAAATAAGCTGGAGTACAGTGATACATTTCTGATTGATATCCATTCCTCCAACCATTTTCTACACCAGCCTTCACTGAGCCAAGGGTTGAAGGTATAGGGGACCAGCTATGAATGGGACACCACTTCATTGCAGGGCATGTGCACTCATACATCTGTACCCACATTCACATCTAGGGATAACTTAGCATTGCCAGTCAAACTGGTAACACTGTCTTTGGAACAAAGAAGGAAACCAAACATCCCAGTGGAAATTCTTGCAAAAATGAAAAGAACATGCAAACTCCACAAAGAATGCAAAGCACCAGAAAATAAATCTAGGGTTAGAGTACACTGACACTTGTGTGATGACCAAACTCGGTGGGTGTGCTGAACTCATGCACTGAAGACGACACACAGGTTGTTCACATTTACTCAGTTCTGCAGAGGACAATATACACCTCTTTAATTTAATGTTTATGAGAGTGGCCTGTTTTCTGCAAACCCTAAGTTGTTGACATTACTTCATGATGCAGGAGAGCATTGAAATCTTTCTTACCCTAGGTTCTGTGACTTAAAAGTTAGTTGTATTAGTTCATTCACAAGTTATCACGTCCAGTGTTCAATACATATAGGGTACACCAGCTCTATAAATCTTGGATAATGTAGCTTATCACCCACCCAAAGGTCCCAGAAGTTTTAAAAATCATACTGTTGACAGACTGTCCTATTTTACAGGGTATGTTATTCCAAATTCTTGGCATTGCTTGGGTAATAAATCTACTTCTTGGTGTGATTTTATTTAGGGGAACTTTAAAATTTAAGTCAGTATATTTGAGAGGGATTGAATTAAACCCATCCCCAAATTCAATATGGCCCATTTTACCTTATCCTTGTAAGTAGTACAGGCTAAGATGGCCTATATCATGCGTAAGCATCAGTCTCTATAACAAACATCAATGAGAGAAGAAATATGCTTGGTAAACCTTCACTGCACTGATTCAGTCCTGTTAAGCAGAATACTATTATACAACTATAACAAATTATTATATTCCAACTACCAAAAATGCTGCCAGAATACTCACAGCAAGTTTATTACAAAACAATAAATAAAAACAACAATGTTTAGTGCTTTTGTCTGTTGTCTCCAAACTTCTTCAGAACAATCATCAAAATGAATTACCACTCCTTTTATCACTTCATAAAAATATGACAAAAACACATCCCACATTCAAAATACATCTTTAACAAATAAAAACTAATAAAAATATACACTAACAAATGAATATTAAATTGTAGCAGGCACTGAAAGTATTCCCATTATTATTTTATGATTATTATTAACCTGAAATCATGATTTTTAATGGACAAGTCAAGAGATGTAATGTTGCGCTTTATTTTGAAACTTTAGGAATATCATTCAGACAACCCTAGAGAGCATTACAGGTATTTTATAGTGGGATGAGATCCCCTGCTACTATTAACTGTTCCCTAGTACTGTCGCTTTTATCTGAAAAACTGAGAGCTGTTTTTTTTTTATTATCCTGAACACAGCAGCAGCCCCATGACAACTTACATGCAGTCAGTCAGTGTCAAAAAGACAGGGATCACCATTAAATTGTTTCCAATAAATGAACAGGTTGATATGTGTCAAACAAAGAGATCATAACCATGCATCAAACAAAAGTGTCTTGGTATAAATATAACTCCAACTAGGTGAGGGGATTACTTTACTGAGAATAACTGTCATTTTTAATTTCAAGAATTTTTAAATATAGAAAGCACATTGCTTTATATGATTTAAAGGGGTTGCCTTTAAATCATTAGATCCACAATATATTATGTAATGGCTATATCTCTTAGTACTGTTTGCAAACTTAATGATAGTTGTTACTTTTAGTAATCTCAAACCAGCTGATGATGTAATGGTAGGTTAGGTTGCTAATTTTCCTCCTCAGTTAAAGGGGTGTATGGATTTTGGGTGCTGCAATTTTGCTACTATATCAAAAAAAATCAGTGATTTTTAGTTTCATTGAATGATTTTGATCAACATTCATTGTTTTGTACTCTCGAGGAGCTTTTCTCCCCGGGCCTCTGCTGAAAATGGATATGTATCCAGCTGGACTAGCCCGGTCAACAAATGTAAAATAAAATAAAATAAATAAATAAATAAATAACTCAATTTCACTTAAAAGCAGGTGAACTGAGAAATCCACATTGACAGTATACTTTCATGTATGCTCCTACCTTCTTCTTCTTCTTTCGGCTGCTCCCGTTAGGGGTCGCCACAGCAGATCAACTGTTTCCATTTCTTCCTGTCCTCTGCACCTTACTCTGTCACACCAACCACCTGCATGTCTTCTCTCACCACATCCATAAACCTTATCTTAGGCCTTCCTCTTTTTCTGTGACCTGGCAGCTTCATCCTTAGCATCTTTTTCCCAATATACTCTGCATCCCTCCTCAGCACATGTCCAAACCAACGTAATCTTGCCTCTCTGGCTTTGTCTCCAAACCTTCCAACCTGGGCTGACCCTCTAATATACTTATTCCTAATCCTGTCCATCCTCGTCACACCCAGTGCAAATCTTACCATCTTCAACACTGCCATGTCAAGCTCTGACTCCTGCCTTTTTGTCAATGCCACTGTCTCCAACCCATATAACATAGCTGGACTCACTACCCTCTTGTAGACCTTTCCTTTCACTCTTACTGGTACTCGTCTGTCACAGATCACTCCTGACACTCTTCTCCACCCACTGCATCCTGCCTGTACTCTCTTCTTCACCTCTCTTCCACACTCGCCATTACTCTGAACTGTTGATCCCAAGTACTTAAACTCATCCACCTTTGCCACCTCTACTCCCTGCATCCACACCATTCCTCTATCCTCCCTCTCATTCACACACATATGTTCTGTCTTAGTCCTGCTGACCTTCATTCCTCTTCTCTCTAGAGCATATATCCACCTCTCCAGGGTCTCCTCCACCTGTTCCCTACTCTCACTACAGATCACAATGCCATCTTCAAACATCATAGTCCACGGGGTCTCCTGTCTGATCTCATCTGTCAACCTGTCCATCATCATTGCAAATAAGAAAGGGCTCAGAGCTGATCCTTGATGTAATCCCACCTCCACCTATGCTCCTACCACTTTAGGGAAAAAGTGAAATGTGCAGTTCTGATTCTACAAAAAAAGATTCAGACAAAGGAAAATTAAGTATCTTCAGAAATTTCGCAGGCTAAGTTTCTATTAGAAAACTTTTTTTCTGGTCTAAAGGCTATTAATTATGTCTTGGCAGTTGCATCTTTCAAACAGGTGCATGTGACCAGGGAACACAAATTGAAGACGAGAAAAGGAATGGTACAAAGGTCATGTTCAGAAGTTTTTTTTTGGTTATTTTTTTAACAGTTGCATGAAAGCCTTCCTGAGAAAAAATATTCAGAGTGAGAAATGTAAAGAATGCATGCAATATGCATAATTATACAATAAAGGTTTACTACTACTCAAAAACTAACACACTGATTGGACAGCCAACCAGCTTGCCAATTGTAAATTGAACATATACCAAGAGAAAAAAAAAGTCTGTCCACTGAAGTACCACTGAGCATCCAGACTTTCCACTGGCATATGCTGGGAACATAGCAAAATACTAGAAAAATCAGATACATTCTGCAAAACTAAAAAAAAATAGAAATGTACCTGATTTCCTTGTATTTTTGCTCTATCCCTAGTAAAAATCACTAATTTGAAAGAAAAAAAGAACAGCAATGGATATTTCTGTTTCTCCACTTCTTCACTTGCACTACACTGATGTATTGTGCAAGCGTAGGAATGTACGTCCCATATGCATGCTCAGTACATCAACATACTGAAGACAAGGTAGAAGATGACTGAAGTGCCATTATACAAAGACATTATTTAAGAAAGGTAAACAACTTCTTTCTTAAATAATGTCACTGTATAATGGCAATAATCCACTCCTGGCTGTGGGTATATCAGGATTT
This sequence comes from Protopterus annectens, assembly GCF_019279795.1. Lineage (NCBI taxonomy): Eukaryota > Metazoa > Chordata > Ceratodontiformes > Protopteridae > Protopterus > Protopterus annectens. The sequence goes on along the minus strand of NC_056735.1, from coordinate 1,876,484,592 downwards.
AGTGGCAGCCAAAAGTGCACAAGTACGGGAAATGGCGCATGGCTAAATTGAAAAATCCAAAGAACCCAAAAGCCATCACCAACATTCAGCATTCAAATCACTCCTTTATTAAAACAGTATATAGCACAATGCACAAGGCCAACAGACCGGTTTCGGCTAACATGCCTTCATCAGTGTGTGATAATTCCAATGAAACCAAATACCCAACATTTATAGACAATGTCATACCCTTATTGTCCAATCACATGTGTTCAGTTAAGCCTGGTGCAAAAAGAGCACCCAATACAATGATCCACTTCTTTGCTTTCCTATTAAGGATATCATGCCAACCCATTTTATCTACAGCCTTAAACCTGATTCCATCAATAATGGTAAACCTAAACTGAGCTGAACCATGTTTTAATGTGTGTTTGTAAAGAGCATTGTTATGTCTGGCACACCTTATATCACTCAAATGTTCTGAGATGCATAACTTAAATGGACATGAAGTTTGTTCCACATAGAATGCTTGACAATTACAAGTGACCAAATAAATCACCCATTCCAAAGTACAATCCCCCTGCATACGTATATCAAAAACCCAAGATGTATTCTTAGAACTAAATTCCTTAGTAGTATTGATATATTTACAAAAACTACAAAGGTTGCAAGGGTAACAACCTCTGACTAGTCCACCACCTAAAGTGGTTTGCGGAGCATTGGCCATACTATAAGTTGACCGTTTATGATGATTCAACCATCCCCCTATAGTTTTGTCTCTTTTATATGAAAAAGACATTTTGGGGGAATTACATTGCTCAAACTATCATCCAAGGTCAAAATATGCCAATACTTATTGACTATATTAATCAGTACAGAGGTGTTATTACCATACCGAGTAACTAGCCTGAGTTGATTGTTGGTTTTGGGTTCCTGCCTCTGATACTGCAATAGAGAGTTACAATCCCATTTCTGGGCATTATTGCCGATATTCAAAATTTGTTTTTATTGTAACCCCTATTCAAAAATCTATCAGTCAATTGTTTGCTACGTACTAAAAACATCTCATCCGAGGAACAAATATGTCGTGTCCTCGTATATTGAGTTTAGGAATGTTACAAATTACATGTTGGGCATGACAACTTTCCAAATGTAACAAGGTATTAGTCACTGGATGCTTTCTATGTACAGACTCAACATGGCTCCATCAGATTGTACCTGTATATCCACATCCAAAAACTCAGTTTTAGTTGTACTATAATCCATCGTAAACTATAGTCTCCATTTGTTGTCATTAAGATACTCAAACTCCTGTAGATATTCAAACCCAGATTGCCACACCAACCAACAATCAAGGTACCTACGCCATATATCCATTGATTCAAGATATATATTGTGCGTAGCATCGTAAATCAATTGTTCATAAATAAATCAGCATAGATGGGAGCAAAAGATGCTCCCATTGCTGTTCCCCTAAGTTGTAAACACTCTTGTTGGAAATAGAACATATTTTTGTCAATACATGTTCCACTATACAAACCAACAGAGTGTTAAAGCCTGGACTACATAAGGCAGTTTTTCCCAACCAATAGTCCAAAGCTTGCAGGCCTGCCCAATGTGGTACATTTGTATAGAGGGACCTGACATCCAAGGTGCACATATGCCACCCTGGTTCTATCTGTGTATCCCGAATGATGTTCAAAAATTCAGTGGTGTCTTGTACTTTAGACCTCACATGAATTAAAAGGGACTTTAAATAATATGTCATAAAAGCTGAGAGAGGGTCTGTTAAAGATCCTATCCCTGTCAGGATTTACCCATGGTTACCTTTGTTTAATCATTTGGGCTTCTCTCTCATGATTAAACCATACAGAGAGTGGGTAAAACCCAATATACCCATAACACAGTCGTGGATTATTGCAACTGCAATATGAAAATTAAAGAAGGACTACACTGAATAACTACTACAGAAAAACACACTTCCTGTAGTTCCTTTAAACAGTATATATTCTGTCTTGGGAAAGGCTGGGACTTCTTCAGATGCAAAAAAATGTAAAAAGGATGCTAGTCTTTTCTGCTCCAGGGACACACAGGATTAGGATATGTGACAACAACCAGAGGATCACACTTTCTGACTGACATGATTCTTAGGAGGGATGACTTAGTGGGTGTGAGGGAGGGACCAGAAAGGTATAGTGTCTATGTGGTGCCATGGCTGGGTTGAACAGAGAGTGAATCTTCAAATCTTCAGGGTTGGGAGGGTGGCTTAATGGTTAAGGTGTTTGCCTTACAAACACAAGGTGCAGGGTTCAAGTCTCACAAGGGATAATTGGCTAGGCTTAAAATGGCTCGCAAGGGCAGTTAGCTTAGTACTAAACTATGAACTATGAACCTATACTACAGCAGCAGTTGTGAAAGACAGAAATCCACACGCCACTGTCCCTGTAAAGACAAAATGAATGAGAAATAATGGATCACAGCAGTACAGAGGAATAAAGGAGGAGTTTTAGCACACATGACAGTATTCCCAGAGGTACTGTTGGTTGATGGCAAGTGTGAAAATCTGGTGCTCCACATCAATTGATTTGGGGAATGACAAACACTGCTGCAGACCTCAGGTATTGGACCCCACTGGGAGTTGGAAAGGTGCAAGACTGTCTTTACAAGATGGCCTGCATTTTCATGGAAGGAGAACTGAAATCATAACTAAGTTTATGCATTTCACTAGCATGAATTTGTCCATGAGAGAAGCAATGAATACATCACTAAAATTCTACAGTCTGATGTTTCCAGTAAAAAAAAAAGGGGGGGGGGTCATGTCATGCAACAGAAATCCATAATCCTGGCCTAAGAAAATTAAGGTTTATCTGTATAACCTATTTAGACTTTGAAGACATCTGATACAGTACCTCAAAGCAGGTTATTGAGCAAAGTAGAACAACATAAAATAAGCTGCAGGCTGACATGCACAAAATATTGATTAAGCAATAGGAAGGAGACAGCTCATGTTGTATTAAATCCATGTAATGAATAACAACGAGAAAAAGTCTGAACATAAAGGAGGAGTACAACATACTGATACTTACTGCCACATTCTAATGGTTTGTAACAAAGCTTATTGTGTGGGAAGTGGAAGAAAAAGTCAGAGCATGACCTGCAGAAGATGGAAATAGGGGAAATGCCTGTCAATAACATTTGTTTCTCTGTGGCTCGAATTACATCTTAAGTGACAGAAGCAGGGGTAGAAGGGAACGTTTAGGGCTAAAAGTACTCTGAGAAAGCTAAGGGACTAATGAAGATGACTAAATTAGTATTATCAGCATTAGAAATAAGAGGGCAATTAAGGTTAGCACAACTAGAAAAATCTAGGATGGCTCTCTTGGGAAGACAACATTTTGGAAAAAAATAGCTCTGATAATAGTGATGAAAAGCTACATAAAATTTGTAAGCATAAGGCAAGAAGGCAATAGCTAGGCTGGTGAAGTAAATGAGAATTATGAAATAAGCATTGTTAAGTATTAATAAAGAAGATGTAAGCAGAAAAGGGCTCACTGTGATACAGTACTTAGAGGTAGCAGGTAAGTTGGTTCTGAAAGCTAATTATCTGGCCCTGAAAGACTGACTAGCAACCTTCTGTCTCTGTATCTGAAGGAAATATAAGGAAGGGCTCTTTGCTGAAAGATAAGGGGTTTGGGGAGGTAAATATAGATACAGGGAATCATATGGAATTATTTTTAATCTGATATACTTATGCATCATTAACAAAGAAAGTAGAATAATTAATGCATATTTTTAGCAACAACCAAGGCCATGAGCACATTGGCAAATACAACATACATGACTAAATTGGCCTAGCCAATCAACTAGCCCTGGAGTACAGTGCCCAGAAAAAAAAACAACACAGATGCAAGGATAACATGCAATGTCTACATAAACTGCAACCAGTGACCATAACAGAACTTCAGACTCATTTAGGGAGGGGTGACAAAAGAGTCATTAAAATAAAGAATGTTGAATCTAACTTCAGTGCCAAGAGGAGTAATGAAGCAGACAGTCAACAAGTTTAAACAGTTGTAATAAACAAACAGATATTCAAAATAAAGTTTAGTGTAGATCTTCAGAGAAGGGAATCAAGAGGAGAAGTTTTAGGTATAAAAAACTGTGACTTACCAATCCAGTTGTCTGACTGGGATGAGACATTACAAAGCTGCATCTAGGGAGGTGGGTGCATGTGGTGTTTTATGGATATGACTAAGGTAGTTGATACTGCATTTCATGATGACTGGCAGAAAATAGGAAAGGGGGATGGAGTGAGAAAATGAACGTAAAAATGGTTGAGGGCCATAATGTAATGAGTGGTGGTGATGTGGATAAGTTTATTTTCCCAAAGGGATGTTACATGAACTGTTTACTGGTATAAGTGAACTGAAGAGATAACACACCAAAATGGAAGATGCTGTACAACCTGGAAAGAAACGAAAAGGAGGGTTAAAAAAAAAAAGTTTATTTGTTCTGGAGAAAAAGTTGCCAGGTGCGGGAGTATGATCTGGCATAAAGAACTGTAATGGAGATGGTAGACAGCATGAAAATAAAGGAAAACAGGAAGAAGGCGATACTGACTAACAGTGAGAGGGATGCCTCTAATGAAATGACAGGAAATTCTTCAGTAAGAGTGTGAACAGTGGGAAGTACTCTACCAAAGGTCATACAGATAAGTAACCACTAGAATGTACAATACCATCAGTAGCAGACTGTTTACTGGAGATAGATTATACCAATAACTGACGATGTCGGTGTGGTATATTGAAGATTTACCCACAATTGGTGTGGTTTAATCATGAGGGTAAAGCCCAAGTGATTAAATAAAGCCAATCATGGGTAAATCTTCAATATACCACACCATGGAATCAGTTATTGCTATTACACAATCCAAAAAAATACTTACTTTTCTTAAATAATGGTATCCTAGGGCCTCCCTGATGTACTGTGCTTGAGTATGGGACTTGCGTTCACATGCTTACGTAGTACCTCAGTGCTGTGTAAAGGAAGCAATGGAGAAAGGAAGATCTCAGTTGCTTTTTTTTTTTTTTTTTATTAAGAAAAAAAAGAAAGTGTGAGATGGGACAGAGAAAATAAAAGGATAATTAGGTACATTTCTTTAGTTTTGCAGAATGTACCTGACTATCCTCTTATTTTTCTCTGTGGTATTTCCCTTGTTCATTTGAGGTCTTTGGTTTTGTAAACTTATTTTTAAAAAATTTTAAATTTTATGGGATATACAAATGGAAAAAAGTCTGGGAGGCTGGACTTTGGTATATTCTTAGATTTACAACAGGCACGCTGGTTGGGCTGACCAATCAGTATGCTCCTTTTTGGATATTTCTGGCCAGTCATTATACAATCACTGATAAGGCACAAGCTTTCAAATCTAACAATCAATGACACCTAAACAAAGTGCATTGACCTTTGACACTATTATCATCACTTGGTACTGTAATTATCTAGACAGGAAATGTTACAAGTAATACAGACAATGCCGTCTGAGATACAGGGCATTTCACTAGTGGAGTCTCTCAGTGTTCTGTGCCTGGGCCTATCCTATTATTTCTAAACAATTTCAACAAAGCTTGATCTTACTGTATGTGTAGGCATATATTACCCTGCTTCTAACTCTGAGAAATTAACCTCTATCACTGAATTTAACAAACAGAATACGATTCTTCTAAAACTGGAAAAGTAAAAATAACCTATCAACTGCAAAAAGTATGCTATTAAAATGTTTGCAACCGCTCAAAATTTAAAAGGTATCACACCTATCAGTCTGCAAGACCCACTGTATGATATAATCAGCCAAATCACAGGCCATAACTATTTAGGCCTCTTCAAGGACTCTACCCTTCCATTTAAGCCACATAATGACAAAGCAGTGGGTAAACCACTCTGGATATTCTGTATAGAAATTTCAGTTGGCAGACTACTTTTTCTGCATTCGTAAAAAACTCCTCCAAGAAATGTCTTATTACTAAAACTGCAGTATGTATCACCAGCTACAGTATCTCTCCAAACTTTACATAAAATGTCACACTTTTTCAGACCAGTGTAAGCAAAACATGCAAGTTTATCTTTTAAAGAGTGCCAGAACATACCATTGCTTGCTGCTGAAGAGCACAAATTTGTTAGTAAAAGGAATGTCTCCCCAATTACTCTCAAAATTTCTGTTTAAGCTAATTAAACATTTGTGTCTATCTGTGGCCAACAAACTTTTAGTAAGAACTTTTGTCATTTGGCTTAAGCAAAGCTGAAGTAAACAAGGGGCAAATGTGGCAGCCATCACATGTGACTGATCATAATGGGGGCACCAAACTTAAATTTATTTATATATAACAAGTGAGAAGTGGCACCAAATTTACAAGAACAAAAGAAAACTGACTTGCTTTGTTTCTATGGCATGGCTTGCATCTTTTAGTAAGTTTTTACGGTGCCTGGCTGATCCCTGCCCCCTTTCTATAGACATAAAAAAGTAGCAGGGGATTGTATACTGTACTTAAAGTATATGGGGGGGGGGGTTGTATGCAGTGGCTGGGTTGACATCCTTCTCCTGTATCATATACTAGCCATATGAACGTCACTTACAGATGTGGCAGAGAGTAGCAATATACATTACTATGTGAAAGATGGAATGCATTCTGATTGGTTAGTATTTTTATTTGTATCGTTGGACGCTGGCTTACCCAAAAACAGAAGATGCAGTGGCATTGTGCAGCTTCAGGTATAGGCAGCTTCTGTACACAAAAAAATAAGTATGCATAGTTTAGGAATGTTAGCAACACAATATTATGGGTTCATAGATAAGAACTAGGCTAGTTGCCCTTGCAGGCCATTTTAAGCCTAGCTGATTTCCCTTTCTCTACTCAAAATAACCTGCCCCATTTGGTTATAGATTGGTCTTATCCATCCCATAATCAATAATTATATATATATATATATATATATATATATATATATATATATATATATATATTACCCCAATGAGACTACTGGGATCATAGGAGCTGCCTCTGTCCATTAAGGTAACTTTTCTGTTTCCTATCCATAGATTTAAGTTGCACCTTAACATGGACAGGAATGAAATTTGTTTATGTGATTGTGGAGTCTGTTCCACAGCAGTAGTGTCTTCTGTGAGATATACCTGTCCTTCCAAACCATTCTGTTGGTGTTGCAGAAAAGGGTTAGATCCTTAGGCCAAGTATTTCTGATGCCATTTGACTTACTGATGTGCAATAAATCCATTAGTAATGAATCAGAGGATGCATTGTAAGCCAGACACAAATTACTTCTTAGCAGTCTGTAGGATACTGAGTAAAGTGACAGGGTTCTGAGTCGGTCCGTGTAGGACATACTGTTTAGGCCTTGTATCCTTTTACTACAGAATCTCTGTGGGCATTCCAGGCTTTGCATGTGTCTGGACAGATACATGCCAAAGGAGCATTATATTCAACGACTTAGCTAAGGATGGCTGAGTAGGGGGGACAATGACATTTCTTGATCTAGACACAATCCCTTTGTTTATAACCTGTGCAATATAGAAGGTCTTTCTTACAGCAATAGACACATGTTGGTTAAAAGTTAGGTCACTCTCCACATAATTTCCCCAAGTCCTGAATAATTGAGTCAAAGTGGTAGTTCCTTGGGGTAGATGACTTCCCAAAGGGCACAATACTGCATTTTTTAGCATTTAGTATACCCCATGATTTTGGTACCATTTTTTTTTCCATTTGGGACAAATCTTCCTGCAGGATGGTTAAGTAATTTGAGGATTCAATGACTGCTCCTAGCTTGCAGTCATGTGCAAACATAGATTCATTAAAGTGCATATTTAATAGCATTCTACTTAACATGAAGCACCCCACATCTTTCTCAAGTCTTTTTTCAACTTTGAGGACATGGTCTAACATTTGGAGATAGGGTTGCCAGATTGGGGCAATGCCCAGGACCACATCCAACTTTATACAACTCTAGGCTTAAGAATAACTAATTTCAACATATTAACCCTGAAAAGACCCCTCAAAATTCAGGACATCTACTGGGAAAAAAACGACTGGGCCCTACATATTGGAACAGCCTTCTAACAGAAGGAAGACAAAACAAAACTGCCAACTATCCAACTCAAGCTCAAGGAGAACATCATCACACAATGCAAATGGAAATGTTTTAGGACACTGGGAACACTATACCCTTAATTTAATAGATGTAAATTTGAAGAAAAAACAAACTGGAAAGCATCTGTAATAGGAACAAACCTATTCATGCTGTAAAGGTAATGCAAGTGGAATAATGTATTGACTGTAATGTGTTTTCATTGTACTGTTTCTGTGATTTACTGTTAGTTCTGAATATAATACACTTGCACTATAATCTGTTATTTGTCAATTTGGGTCAGAGTTGAAAAGAGTCCTGTACTCATTTCACCTAGCTAGTTGAAATATATAGACAGCATACCTCTCAGCTGTCCAGATTTTCACAGAATGTCCAGATTTTGCCTCATATTTTTGGTCTGTTCCTCATAAAAATTTTGGTTCTCTGGACTTTTGTAGCAAATCATTGAGGACTGGATTCACAGGAGTTTGAGATACAGACTTCATATCTTTCAGAAAATGCAGGATAACACAAGACCTTTCTAATTCTATCAACTTTTTAAGTTTATAAGAGCAATATTTAAAATGTGTCCCTATTTTTGGGGCATTGCCCCCCCCCCCCCATTGTTGTTGGCCTTGTCTGGATTTGTTTGTGCTATGAGATTGAGAGCTATTATAAAAAGATAGATAAACAGAATGGCATGGGTATAAAGGGTAGTAGTCAGTCAGACTTGATGGCCCCACACCCATTAATTATGCATGTAGTAACTAGGGACCAAGACTGAATTACAATGCAACATTCTTCTCCAGTACAATGATTACATTTATTACTTTGCATTATGCAAGAATAATGTGTAAGGCACTGAGAGAGAGAGAGAGAGAGAGAAAGTGAGCCTCCTGTATTTAACTGTTGCTAGCTCATATGCTCTAGATATAAATTAGACTTTCCACTGCTTTGCAGACTTCCAACGATGTAGCATGAAAATCCACTTGGCAAAACTAGTAAAGCACTTCCTTTAAATTTTATGCAGACAGACTTGCCTACAGTCATGAAAAACTAACAGCAAAGGCAAGGTACTATTTTACAGGCCATGAGTGGGGTATGCAGCATCTCTGCCAGACCAGAACTGCTCACAGTGACATAAAACTACCTGCCAGATAAAGTAATCCATTCTCTTCACACAGCACCTGCTGCAGGATGACAACTTTACTGCTTAAAAAACGCAGCCTTAACATTTAGTAGTGCAGCAAAGAAGTAACAATGACAAGCGTGTACAGAAAATCAGCAATGACATTTGGGTTATGCATTTATTAGAATGCATACCAGTGAGAAAAATGGTCTGGATGCATTTTAAAGGAATGTTTTCTCATTGTCAATATAGTGCACTTATTTGCAAATACTACATACTGGGCAAGCAGAGCACTACATATGCTACTACAGCTTCTTCCTCTTACCAGGCACATGCCTTGAGAAGATTTCAGTAAACGTGCTGCAAGACTGTAGGGTTCAATGGAACATAGACCAGTGCAGTAATCAGACAGCAGGCATATGTCCACTGGATCTATGGGAATTATCATGGATTATAAATACAGTCAGGAAGAAATGCATAACCTTTGGTATGAAACTGGAATTCTTCTGTAACTATGCAGTAAAAAAAGTCATCCTGTTTGATTTGTAATCAGCTATTAATACAACTTCAAGTGAAGAGGGCTTTCCTGTACACAAGTGTGTAGGTGTATTCATAATTATTTATGATGACTTCACAAAAAGGAATTGTAATGCTTACAGTGATCTGCCTATTTAACATTTACTGTGGCTTGAAGATGAGGGGTATGATTCTTATTCTTCTTCTACCCCTGGAACAATGTCACACATTCTGTAAACCTAAGCATGTTATTCATTATATTCAAATCTAACTTAGTCAAATGGATGGAAAACTTCAATTTTAACCCTGCCCTTGCACCTTGACCCTTGTAGATTGAGGGAGTAACTAGTTGAATATACCAGCTGGATTATTACATCTCAACTGTCCAAATTTTTGCAGAATATCCAAATTTTCACCTCATTGTTTTGGTCTGTTCCTCATCAAATTTGTTTTTTTCTGGCAAATCACAGATGATTGAAGTTTCTCAACAATGACATACATTTATAGACTTCATCCATTCATCCACAATCTCTTTTTCCCATTTTTACACATGGGGCTGTGGTTCTCACTTCAACAGTGACAACCATCTAAGGCCAAGATTTACACCTGCCATGTTAGTTCTTCCACACCACACACTTGCATGCACACTCCCACTGATGACCAATTTAGACTGTCCAATTCACTTACTACATGCCTTTGGAATGTGGGAGGAAAAAGGAACACCCAGAGGAACCCCATGCAAACACAGGAAGGATATGCAGACTCCACAAAGAAGGCACTCCAGCCCAGAATTGAACAGGGGAACCTCTTGCTGTGAGGTGAAAACACTATCCTCTGTGCCAGTGATTCATATTCTTCAGGCAATGCATGCTACACAAATCCTGTTGTTATAATAATTTTCTAAGTTTATAAGAGCAATATTTAACATTGGTCCCTAATTTGGGCCTTTGCCCCCAATTATTTTAGATTTTGTTCAGATTTTTTTCTGCTTAAGAGGCTGAGAGGTATGCTGGATTGCAATGGCTAGTCTTAACTGGTCTATCTAGGAACAAAATATGAACACATGAACCTACAAACCCTAAGGAAATTGGACTTGAACTTATCAGACCTGTGAACAATTTGCTTGCAGATCTTGTCAGGATTTGAAGATTTAATCCTTACTTCTTCTATTCACATTACTTTTGGTCCTCACTTTAGCACATCCTGTTCTTTCCACAGTTACTGCTAATACTTTGTCAGTAATTCCCTGGCTCAGTCCTCCAGATGTCTGATTCTTGAACAGTACTCATTCTGGGAGATTCACAGAAAATTAACCCTATAGAAACAACAGCTATTTTTTAAAACGTTGTGCTTGCTTACTTCAGTAAATGAAAACCAGTCTTCTTACAAGTGGCCCTTTGCATTTGACTTTATGAATTCTACCAAATACTGATGGGTTTAGCTTTCTCCTTTCTTTATGACTCTTACTTAAAGGGGCAAACACTCTAGCAGTAAGTCATAATAATTAGGCTTGACAAAGTAGCTGCATAGTTTTCGGCTAGTTTTGTATTTCTGTAGGACTTCCCTTGGTATACCATCACTGATCTTTTGCCAGCATTAGGATTGATGTTTAGCAGTATGCAAATCCTAAGTAAACAGCACTAAACACTGGAGTACAATCAGATTGTATTTTCCTTTTAGTTTTAAAATAGTCACTTACTTGGCTGTGTTTTTCATGTTAGAGCCAGAAATGAAAGCTTCTGCTTCTTTCTGTGAAAAAACGTGACTAAGATTGAAAGATTAATTGCTTGAGAATGGGTTTAATGGAGATCTATGTCACAGTGAATTTGATTTCCTGACACTGAAACTTATGACTTTGCTTTTCATTTTAAATTAATAACCCAGTTGCCATGTAATTTATAATCTACAAAATGGAAAGTTTTATACAAAGCTACGTGTAATATTAAGACATTTAAAATAACAAATCAATCTTTATATTTTGCAGATAACAGAATGTATAAAATATAACTGAAGAGCTGCCTGAAAAGTCAGTGTAATTACAAATGCCAAAAAAAAAC
>NC_056735.1:1876440275-1876467775 GCF_019279795.1 Protopterus annectens | reverse complement strand
GCCAAAATTTATATATATATATATATATATATATATATATATATATATATATATAAATACATGCACCAATATATACTTTACCTTCATCTACAAGCAAATACACCACATAGGTTGTATAAATCAGAGAAGGAAAGATAAGTTCCATCAGAAGAAAAGGGGGATGGGGGGTGGGTAACCTGGACTGCAACAGTGAAGACACTCGAACATCTATATTTCTGGTAAGTGTACACAACTGTACTATGTTCTTTGTGTTTCACTGTTGCAGTCATTACACTTGGGTAGAGCCCAAAGCTATGGTTGGGAGGCTTGAGCTAAACAGCATTATGTGCGGCTATGAGGCCCTGCAGAACTGCAGTGGCAAAGCCTGCCCTGGATTTAGAGTAGAGTGGAAGATGATAGTGCTTTGTAAAGGTGTGCACTGAACTCCTAGTAGCAGCCTCTAAAATGTCCTTGGTTGGTACTCCCCTGAGAAAGGCTGCTGAAGTGGCTGCAGCTCTGGTTGCATGTGGCCTAATGCCCTTAGGCACTGGCTTGCCATGGTGTAAATAGCAGAAACAAATGCAGTGGCCTATCCACTTTGAAACAGTCTGCTTTGAGATAGCCTTTCCTTGTGATCCTGCAGCATATGTCACTAGTAATTGCTCTGTTTTTCTGAAAACTTTGGTTCTGTCCAAGTAGAATCTAAGCTGTCTGTGTACATCCAAAGAATGCAGAATTTTCTCCCCCTTGTTCTGTGTATTTGGATAAAAAGTTGACAGATGGATAGTTTGGTTAAGAGCCACACTGGACACCACCTTAGGCATAAATGTTGGGTTTGTCCTCCAAGAGACCCTGTCTGGATAAAAAATGATAAAAGGTTCCACAGCCTTGAGTGCCTGTAGCTCTGAGACTCGTCTTGCAGAAGTTATTGCTAGGAGCAGAGCTGTTTTCCAAGATAAAAACTTTATATCAGCAGTAGCAGCTGGCTCAAAAGGAGGTAGGGTGAGTTTTTCCAAGACATAGTTGAGGTCCCATGCAGGCATTGGTGATCTCCTTGGAGGCCTTAAATTTTTGGCTCCTCTGAAGTACTGCTTTATTAAGGGATGAGAAAAGATTGGTGGCTCTGTATTGTAATGAGCAGAAATGGCAGAGGCATGAATTTTAATTGATGAAAAAGATATGCCTTTGTCCAGCATCTCAGTTAAGTATTGCAAAATTTGAAGAATATGTGGGACATCTGTATCAGTTTCTTGTGCCTGGTTCCAAGCACAGAATCTCTTCTATTTTCCAGCATAAGATTTTCTAGTACTAGGCCTTCTGGCTTCCAAAATGACATCCATCACAGCTTTACTGAGAGGTGTGTTTTGTATAACTACATTATCCGCCATGCTTCCAGGTTTAAAGTCCTGAGTTGGCTGTGCAGGATTGGACTGTTTTGCTGGGACAGTAGATGAGGTATTTGAGGTAAAGTCCAAGCTGGGCATTGAGACAAGTTCCTTAGGATTGGATACCAGTACTGGCGGGGCCAGTCTGGGGCAATCAGTATCGTCTTTGGCTTCTCCTGTCTGACCTTTAGGAGTACCTTGGGGAGGAGAGGCAGTGGGGGAAAGGCATATACTGATAGGTTTTTCCAGCTGAAAGATAGGGCGTCCACTTTCATTGCTTGTCTGTGATAAGTCTTTGTGCAGAATCTTTTCAGGTGGTAGTTGTGAGGGGAAGCAAATAGATCTATGTCCGGGTATCCCCATTTCCTTGTCATCATGCTGAAGACTTGTGGATCCAGCTGCCACTCGTGGGGATCCATGAGGTTTCTGCTTAGTTCATCTGCCAGAGTATTTTTCCTTCCTGGCAGGAATTGTGCCTGCAGATGTACTTGGTAGGTTAATGCTGTGTCCCACAAAGTCATGGCTAGTCTGCAAAGGGGGTAAGAATGTGTGCCCCCCTGCTTGTTTATAGACCACATGACAGTGGTGTTATCTGTCTTTATCAGTAGTTGTCCCAGATGAAGTAGGTCCTTGATGGCTGTCAGGGCATTTTGAACAGCTAGCATATATTTTTGATTGATATGTAGATGCATTTGGTTTGAGGGCCATGTGCCCTGAATGCATCTTCCTGCCATGTGGGCCCTCCAGGCATAATCTGGTGCATCCGTTGTTAGTGTCTGCCTGGCTGGGGGTAATGTGAATGGCTGTCCCTTGTTTTGGTGGCAAGCCTTTGCCCACCATCGAAACTCCTGTTGCAGGCAGGGAATGAGAGTAATCATTGTTTCCAGGCTGTGGCAATGTTGAGTCCAAATGCTTTTTAGGTACCATTGAAGTTTCCTCATATGCAGTCTTGCATATGGAATTAGTAGGATGCAGAATACCATGAAGCCCAAAGCCTGCAGAATTTTTCTTGCAGATAACTGGGCCTTTGTTGCCAACATTTTGAAATGGGTAGTCAGTTACCTTTGTTTGTCTGGCATGAGATAAGCCATCTGGGCAGCTGTATTTAAGCTTGCACCCAGGAATATTATCCCTTGAGAGGGTACTAGTTTTGATTTCTTTTCATTGGCTGTGTACCCTAGGCATGTTAGAAGTCTTTCACAAATGCCAGATGCTGTAGAAGAATGTCCTTGTTCTCTGCTTGAATTAGACAGTCGTCCAAGTAAGGATATATTTGTATCCCTCTTTGTCTGCAGAATGCAATTACTGGTGCCAGGCACTTTGTAAAGACCCTGGGAACAGTAGATAAGCCAAAGGGCAGTGTAGAGAATTGGTAATGCATTGTGCCAGCCTTGAATCTGAGGTATCTTCGGCATAATTGTCTGATTGGAACATGCAGGTATGCCTCTTTTAGGTCTATAGTCACAAGCCAAGCGTTCTTGCCCAGCATGGGCAGAAGCTGTTGCAAAGTCAACATCTTGAATTTTGGTATACCCAAAAATGTGCTCAGAATAGATAGGTCCAGTATTGGTCTCCAGGCCTTGTCCTTTCTGGGTTCCAAGAACAGTCTTGAGTAAAATCCTTGTCCCTGCTCTTGCTCTGGTATTTGTTGAATGGCCCCCATGTCCATGAGGGATGAGACTTGTTTTTGTGCCTCTGCCCATTGATTTTTTGGCAGATCTGGCCAGCCGTTTGCCTTTGGCAGGGTATGGAAATGGAACTTGTAGCCTTGTGACACGATATTTAGAACTCACTTGTCATGGGTTATAATGTGCCAATTTTGAGAAAAAAAGTGCTAATTTTCCCCCTAAGGGTGCTGCCAGGAGATAAGTGCTTGGTGCAGGCAGGGGGAAGTCATTGGGACTGTTTCCTGTATGGTTGTGATTTATCTTCTCCAACTTTGGAGGTAGAAGCACCCCATTGCTTTGACCTGTATGAACTTTGCGCCTGGGATCTGCCGCTAGGGCATCTGGATCTGCCCCTTTGAGGTCTGTCTGACACAGGAAAGGACCAATTTTTTGTTGGCCAGTGTCTACTAAACCTAGGTGTCTGTACTTGTAAAAAATCTTTGACAGTTTGCATAGATTTAGCTTTGTCATCCATTTTCTTTAACACCTCTTCTGCCTTAACACCAAACAATGTATCATGCTGTAAAGGTGCAACTAATAATTTAACTTTGACATGATCAGGCAGATTTTGTTCCTTTAACCAAGCATGCCTCCTAATTATGGAACCCGTAACTGTGGCCCTGCAGGAAGCCTCCAAAGAATCAAAACCACATTGCAAAGTATGCTTTCCAACTTGTTCAGCTGCATGCAATAAATCCTGCATTTCCTTGTTTTCTGCACATTCAGAGTTTAACAACATTTTCTGTTTAAGCAATGCCATGACATATTGCTGATATTTGAGCATACGAAACTAACAGTTTAAGGTGCTTATAGCCAAAGTAGCAGATGTGTAAACCTTTTCCCCCCCATCTATCCAGTGCTCTGGAATCTCTGTCAGAGGGGGTAGGGTTTTTTGCAGTGGAAGCCTTAACTCCTTTGGGACCCTGTGAAATAGTTTCTGGGTCTGCACCAGGGTTTTTAAAAAGGAATTTATGAGAGTCAGGAACCCTATAATGTCCATCAGGCTTAACAGGAGCTGGAGGTAAGGAGTCAGGAGTAAGACTAGACTCCGAAAACACATCATCTACAATGTCTAATGCAGGTGGAATGGCTAGTGACCTGTGTTGAGGTAGTAAAAGGAAATCCCTGAGCCTCTTTTGAGATTCTGAAAAATCTTGGCTCTCCCAGTGGAAATGGTCCCTCATGGTATGCAAGGTTTCCCCAAAAGAATAGTCCTCTGGAGGAGAAGCTGAAGGAATAGATTCTTCAGCATCAGAATCCTCATAGGAGGGAAGAGAATATTTTTGATCAGAAGAGGAATTAGAGGAAATGGAAACCTGATCTGAAGATTCATAGTTAGTCTCTTGCCTAGGCCTCTTATCAGGAGGGGAATGGGAACCCCTGATCAAGGTAATCAAGTCATCTGCCATTTTGAGCACCTGTTTTTTGGGCATAGAGGCCTGTCCACGTGGCTCTTGAGTTTGTTTCTTTGCTTTAGAAGGTGCTTTAGTCTTTGAAGCTGAAGTCGGTTTAATGTAAAGATGTTTAGGTCTGAATACACCCTCAGAAACCGGTGCCTTCTCAGAGGCTCCTGACCCAGCTGAAGGAATAGTATCCGAGGCTCCAATACCTTGAGTTTCCAACAGCATGGCCGACTCCATGTGGGAGTCGGTAGCAGCCTGCAACTCTAAAGTAGCGGGTGTCAGGGGCTGCGAAAATGCCTCACTGAGAACCGGCGGCTGGCTTAGGAAAAGCTTAATCATCGGTTTTGGGCCTCGGTTGTCTATCTCTGTCCTTTTCTTTGCATTTTTTGTGAACTCCGGTAGTTGGATGTCTATCCGACAACATTTCTGAATAATAAAACCAGCGTCCAAAATAGTTTAAAGCAGAATCATACCGACGCGTAATACTGCGTTGGTTAAATCTAGCACAAAACCGACAACCAGAAACGTTGTGGTCAGGGCCTAGGCAAGGAATAAAGTAAGAATGAAAGTCCTTATGAGGTATTTGCTTTCCACAAGAAATACAATTATTTACTTTTTCTGACATCGGTCTGGAGCAAGAAAAGGTACTTAGCTTTATTTAAGACTTCGGATCTGAAACTCAAACACGAAAATCTCAGGAGTCAGCCGACCGGCACTTGTGAACTGCTTCTGCTTCAGGCACAGCGTGGAAAGAAAGACTAAAGAAAATGGCATCAGCTGCTTCTTTTATACCCCTGATGACCTGACGTCAGGGAAGGGGCAACAGCAGCTGACGCAGGACCCAGGACTTTGGAATTCAGGCCGACTGAGGGCAACTTGCCAGCAGGATTACCCAAATGTAATGACTGCAACAGTGAAACACGAAGAACATTAAGAAAAATAACTAGAGATCCTGTAGTGGTATATTAAATATATTTTGAAAACCATGCAGAGATGCCCTCTTTCACCTTTGTTTACTTTATATTTAAAACCATTAGCAAAGAAAATAAGGGACTGAGAACTTCAAGGATATAATTGGTATGGTGTTCAAGAAAAGTTGGCTTTACGTGCAGTTGATATTATTTTGTATCTGATGGAACCAGAAAAGGATATCTCAACGTTGTGGAACATTCTGAGACAGTGCCTGTTTTCTTTATCAGAATATAAAACTAATGAAGATAAAACAAAAGATATAGCTATAAACTATGTACCCACAAATGAACTGGTTTGGCAATACCAATACTTATGGGGACATGATAAAATTTTATTTAGGAGTATGGAGGAAAGTTTATGTGGGAGGAAACTAAGCAAAACATGATACAAGAACTGAGAAGCTGGAATATCTTGCAAATGTAAATGTACATGAACATAAGTTTCCAGACTTTCATAGTATTTGGTTTATATAAAGTATGTATACAAGAACTTTGCTTCGGGTGGAATTAGAAGAAACACCCATAAATATTTTTGAGCTGACACAACATCAGAATAATTAGACATAATTATCTATAAAAATTACTTTTCTCTTCACACAAATGTGACAACACACACACACACACACACATGCAAATATATATAATTTCTGGCAAGGGCAAACAGCCAACACTGGATAGGAAATGTGGCATATGAATGTCCATTACATATTAGGTTCGAGTGGCTATGATAATAAAACTAAAAATCCTATGTGTGTGTGTGTGTGTGTGTGTGTGTGTGTGTGTCTGTGTGTGTGTGTCTGTGTGTGTGTATATATCTATATATATATATATATATATATATATATATATATATATATATATATATTGTGTCTTTTTGCTTTTCCCGGTTAGGGGTCGCCACAGCGGAACTCTGGTCCACTAATGATTGGCAGTAGATTTTTTTTACGTGCCGAGTTGCCGGCCCTGACGCACAGCCTTCACTGAAGATACGCCCATTTACGTATGTCTCCACACAGAAGACGCTCTAGCTGAGAATCGAACAGGCAACGCACATATATATATATATATATATATATATATATATATATATATATATATATATATATATATAGATACATACACACACACACACACACATGGAGATTCACGCTGTGTGTGTGTGTGTGTGTGTGTATACACATACACAACACACACACACACACACACATATATATATATATATATATATATAAAACATATATACACACACACACACACACACATATATATATATATATATATATATATATATATATATATTCAAATGCACGCAAAAAAAATGATACTTTCTGTTACTGGATATATGTTAACACAAAAATCTGAGTAATGATAAAAACAATTAAATAAGCAAAACATACAAGGCAATTTCAACACAGCGGTGCTTGTAAATTTTCACACCTAAACTCACACTCCATACCCTACACAGTACATACCAGAGTGTTTGAGTACAAATCCCAGAAACTGTTACTGCAGAATGTTAACCAGAACACGAGAAAGTATCTCATATATGTATACATCAAGTGAAGGCCTGCACAGGTCTTACAATATGACAGTCTGCAAAGTTCAGTAACATAGATGGATACACAACTGACCATTATGTAAAAAGCATCTGTACTGCGGTAGAATGATATCAGAAATAAACATCATACAAGTTTCTGCAAAAGACTGACACCCCAGTGGAGATGCATTTGTGGTGATAGCTAGCTGAATGCAATAATGTTATCTGCAAGCCTTTATACCTAAATTTCATATACTACGTCCATCCTGCACGTGTGCCAGGAACTATTTCCACTGAATTTAACTAGAAAATATTGAGCTGTTTTGTATATATTGTAGTCACTTATGCTAAGCTAAGGGGAGTAGTCTTCAAAAAGGATGGCACAGTGTTGCAGTGGTTGCGTTGTTGTCTAATAGCAAGAGATTCTCTGGTTCGATTCTTGGCTGGGGTGCCTTCTGCGCAGAGTCTGTATGCCCTGCCTGCATCTGTGTGGGTTTTCTCCAGGTGCTCTGGTTTCCTCACACATTACAAAGATATGCATCTAGAACATTTTTCCCCGGGCCTCCACTAAAAACTGGCTTCGTTCCAAGTTGGACTTTCTTGGTAAACATATGGTAAATAAAATAAATGAATAAAATAGTCCTTAATTGCAGCATTTTGCTCCATTTGCCACATCACCTACATATGGAAAATTAACTTTTTGCTGTATCACTGATTTAGTAGTGCTTGCATGCTGCCTGCATCACTACAAAGCAGACACAACAATATGATGGGCCTTTACTTTAGATTCAGAGTACTCTGATGTCAGCAAGCAAACTGCAACAAGACAAATTCTCCCTCTGGTCCGGTACTTGAGAATTGCATTTCTAGCTGGCTGCTGCAGTGAGAGCTCCATCATAACCTGAATCTCTATAAGATAAGCCAGTCAGGTAAACAGGCTTGTATTTTTTATGTTATTTTGTATATATAAAGGAGACATGGTCAATTTATTTTCATATTTTCCACAGTACAGGAGTTGCTAATCAAGAGACAGAGCTAGAGAGGCATGGATTCATATGCAGTGGAATTAAGTCACTAGATGGACAGATAAATAAGTATAAGAAAATAAAAGATCTTGACTTGAACCTTTCTTTCTTTGGCAGAGTATTTTTGAGAAAACATGTTCTGGCATTAGCCACACTGCTCAAAGTCATATCTGATAAACCGGATTTTCACAAATCATATAACAGTATGAGTCTTCCAATAGAGTGCATCTTTTAATACAATCATATTATATGACTATAATCATTAAGTAAGGGAAGTTTCAGAGTGGAAGGCAGCTTCAATAAATGGAAATGGTCGTTACAGGATTTGAAGATAATGAAGATTAGTTATTGTGTGTTTTGTGCCAATAAAATCCAAGCAGTCTAAATTTTAAATAAGTAACAAGAACTGATTCCAATTATCATTATATTTCTTTCTGACATCATTCCATTTGTGGAATAAATGGATTTTAAAGTACAAGTTGAAGACTTAAAGTTGCAGTTCAGAAAAGCAGTAACACAGATCAAGCGCAGACAAGAAAACTAGATAGAATAACAGGAGAAAAGAGAGAGAGAAACAGGAGATACTGCCTTTATTTTAGTTGTTATGGAGAGGTGAGGTCAAATATTTTAAATGTATATTCTGATGGATGTAATCCTGACAATCATAAAATAATTACCCTGTATTCTTTTATATCTGCAGTACAAGCTATGAAGATGCAAAGCCTTAAACCAGAACACCCACTAATTCTGACTGTGACCCATGTTTGAACAAAGTACCCCGGTTTCCAAGGACCAACTGTGTAATGCAGGACTCAGCAGGGAAGGTTTGGGGTTAAGTCTGTTGCAATAGCGACCTCTGACAGAGACTGGAGGGGGCTACTGTAGGGCCTATATATACATGACTATAAGCACTCTAGCAAGATGAGGGACATATGGCAATACATGCCAGCTATAGTATCCTCTGGTTGTAGAGCACTTAGGTTTGGGAAAATAGAACACATGACTAAGACAAAAACTGAAAAGTTATCTTTGCAATATGACTTCCCCGTGGAACTCCCTACTTGTCTCTCACCTTTACAGATAATGAACAGGTGGCCATGGGAAGGTGGTGGACTGCAGTTGGCTGAGGTCAACCATTAAAAGTAGTATGAAATACTCATTTACAATACTAGCACTGACAGAAGCTTTCCTGTTGATCTCAGATTAATATATACTTTCATTAACTATGATGACAGTCTTCTGTAACAAACTTCTGAATAACTTCACTGAAGGCAGTCATAAAGCAATCCACTGACAGTAGTTATGTGACAGCTAAACAACAATCCATTCATAGCAGTCATGTGACAATGAAACAGATCCATTCAAAGTAGTCATGTCACAACTAAACACACTTCTTTATGATAATTCCTGGTACTACATATAGATGATGTCTGCAGTGGGAAAAGTGCTGTCTGTTGATGTCTCCATGGCAGTGCTGAGCAATTTTTTCACTGGCCACACCCCTGATTTCATCATCCGGCTACATCCCACAATGTCATCTTCTGCCATACCTTCTGTCCCACTTGATCGCCAAAGGAAGCAACCATAGCGATAAAGTATTATACTGACAGGGACCACAAGTAAGTAATTTAACCATTAGGCTGTCAGTTTTCTGGCAATCGGTTCATAGCTAAGTTACACGAATGACACATGCTATGGTTGACATACATAATGTGCAAGGCTATGTGCTGATAACAAGTATCACCCTTATTCCAAGGTTTGATTCCATCAGCCTCCATGTACCTGCTATGCAACTCTGAGCAGGTCATTTAACCACACTGTATTGCCAGGCTGAGAGTGAGAAGGGTCCATGTGGAGAAATCCCCTACCCCATCCATCCATCCACAACCTCTTTTTCCCATTTTTGCACATGGAGTCAGAGTGTCACAGTGATAATCATCTATAAACAAGGTTTACACTGCCAGCTGGCTAACAAACACAAAGTTCTACAATAAGTAGCTGATGAACATTTCACTGAGCATTAGTTACACTGATAAAAATACCAAACGTGCTTAACTGCAGCATATTATTTGACATTTTGTCTTGGGGTGAAAACCTCACATACACCCATTTAGAAGCATGTGCCCCTACTCTGTCCTGATTGATATAATTGGAATGAAGAGAAATGTTCATTTCATTGAAGTGTTTTGCCAGCAAAGTCTCCAAAAACTACTTTTTGCCAAAGCACGTACTTCTCAAATAAAGGTTCCATTTTTTTTTCATTTCCATTCTTAAAATGAAGAAAACATTTTGATAAGTGCAAAATGCCATACATACACTGAAGATGCAGCTATTTCTATCTAACTTTGATATCCACTCTGTGTAAAATGAATGCATACATTATGATCTGTCAGTCACTCTGGATATAATTTCTTGTAGCTATTGTCTTTATACCCTCAAGCCAACTATGATGTATATGTATATATTATATGTATATAATATATGTGTATATTACATTTTGAAATTTTCTCCCCCTCTCCTGATTTTATATATCTTCTTCTTCTTTCAGCTGCTCCCATTAGGGGTCGCCACAGTAGATCAACTGCTTCCATTTCTTCCTGTCCTCTGCATCTTGCTCTGTCACACCAACCACCTGCATGTCCTCTCTCACCACATCCATAAACTTTATCTTAGGCCTTCCTCTTTTGCTGTTACCTGGCAGTTTCATTCTTAGCATCTTTTTCCCAATATATTCTGCATCCCTCCTCAGCACCTGTCCAAACCAACATAATCTTGCCTCTCTGGCTTTGTCTCCAAACCTTCCAAGCTGGGCTGACCCTCTAATATACTTATTCCTAATGCTGTCCATCCTCATCACACCCAGTGCAAATCTTAACATCTTCAACTCTGCCACGTCAAGCTCTGACTCCTGCCTTTTTGTCAATGCCACTGTCTCCAACCCATATAACATAGCTGGTTTCACTACCATCTTGTAGACCTTCCCTTTCACTCTTACTGGTACTCGTCTGTCACAAATCACTCCTGACACACTTCTCCTATTTTTATATATATATATATATATATATATATATATATATATATATATGTATGTATATATACACACACACATACACACACACACATATGGTCGGCCACGGTGGTGCAGTGGTTAGCAATGTCGCCTCACAGCAAGAGGATCTCCGGTTCGATCCTCGGCTGGGATGCCTTCTGTGCGGAGTCTGCATGTCCTACCTGTGGTCGCGTGGGTTTCCTCCGGGTGCTCCAGTTTCCTCCCACATCCCAAGACATGCTGCAGGTGGGTTGGACATTCTAAACTGGCCCTAGGTGTGAGTGCGTGTGTGTGCCTTCTGTGGAAGGTTGGGCGCCGAGCTGGCAACTCGACACTTTAAAACTCCACTGCCAATCATGAGCGGACAGGTGATCCGCTGTGGCGACCCCTAACCGGGAAAAACCGAAAAAAGAAGAAGAAGATATACACACACACACACACACACACACACACACACACACATATATATATATATATATATATATATATATATATATATAAAAATGGCATGTATCTGTTGTGTTTGCCCTGGCTGAGAATGAGAGAGTTCCAATGGGATAAGTGTTAACAAATTCAAAATAAAATAAATAAATCATTTTTTTGTCTTTAAAATCACAGTCTATATCTGTATTTATTTATTTGAGTATGTGTCTGTTAAATAGCTAATTGGAGTGGTATAGTACTTATCAGCCACAACCCAGTACTGTAGAATTTTCAGTAGTGCACAAACAACAAGTGAAATAAAAGAGTGCAAATTAAAAGAAAATAGCTAAATATACAGTGAAGTGATGTTTCTTAAAGAAAGGACTTAAATCAGTTCACATGTAATGTTAAACATATACCAGAAACTGAGCAATTTAAAAGTTCTACTGCATATCTTGCTGTAATGAGCAAGCAATGGGTAGTATGTAACAGTTATTAGCAAAAATAATCACTAGTAATAGAAATTAACAGCTGTGATGAAGCACTATGTCAAATTGGTTCATAGTTCAGGTAAGCTTTTAATTTCTGCAAATGTTCCTAAAAAGGTTCAGAGATCACCTTCATATAGGAGTTGTACCATTTTATGGATTTAAGTTTTGTCATTGCATATTTCATTGGGTAACACATTCCATACAGCCGGGGCAGTTCGGGAAAAGTTTTTTTTTCTGACACATGGAGTATGAACAGTACTAAGGTTTTAAATGAATCATTAATTTTGTTGCATATAGGGTTATCAGATAAACTGACTTCTAGTAACTGTGCTTGGGTATAGGGTGGCCCGGGTGGGTAAAACTGTAGATGGATAAAATAAAGTCGTCAATGACTTTAGAAGTAGTATTGCCTCTACTGTAACTGGAAGTCGGTAGTCTTTTTATAAAGAATTATCAGTGTGGTTCATACGAACTCAACAGAAGATAAAGTGGCATGTTCTTTTTTTACAGCACTTCATAATATATATGTAATGTACTACATGTTTAAGACTATTAACGGCAGTATGTACTAGCAAATTTAGTTCAATAGCTTTCCTGTCCTCGATTTTCAGGAAACAGTAACATGCAGTAATGGCTGACATTGTAAGCACCTCACCCACTTTTGTCTCACTGTTGATGTTAAGGGAGGTTGTGGGTTAAAGCAGATGTCAATGTATTTATGAGGATTTTATTGTTTTATAAACTTTTTGCTTAGGGTTTGATTGTTAAAATAGGCTTCATTTTAGCTGTTGAGTAATGCCAAAATATTCAAGTAGTGTTCTGCTCATTTAGGATGTGTTTATTATATTATGTCTGCTAGCAAGGGTGAGAGAAATCATTTTAAAGCTCATTCTGTAATAAACAATTGGTCTTTCCTGATCTTAAAACACTGTAACTGATTTGAGTGAGGGAGTGGCTTGTAGTTGGTGATTGGCAGAAAAAGTGAAATGGGAGGTGTTAGTGCTAAAGCCAAGAGATGGATCATTATTAGAAGAAAATTATTGAAATAGCTTGTTTAAATTTTTTAGAATAAAAACTCAAACCATTAAAGAGATGACCCAGTGTATGCAGGACAAACTGAAAGCCGTAAGCTCAACACTTTCAAAGCTTTCACTTCAGAATCAAAATACAGCTCTTAATCTTGATGATGGCAATAAAAACAAAAGAATTAACAAAATATAAATATATTGTAGTACTATGGCATGAGACTTTAAAAATACATATCTACATCAGAAAGGCCTGCATATAACCCAAACTAAAAGTTTTGGAAATAAAAGAATACTAAATGTCAAAACATCAGAGTGGGAGGATAAAAGCTGAAACATCAAGAAAACACCTGGTCCAGGCCACGGTGGTACAGCGGTTAGCGTTGTCGCCTCACAGCAAGAGTTTCTCCCGTTCGACTCTCGGTTAGAGCGCCTTCTGTGTGGAGTCTGCATGTCTTCCTCGCAGTCGAGTGACATTAAAAGACATGCAGGTAAGTGCGTGCGTGAATGGGTGTGCCTTCTTTTTAAAGTTGGGCATTGGGCTGGCAACTCGGCACCGTAAAAATCCACTGCCAATCATTAGCGGACTGGAATTCTTCTGTGGTGACCCCTAACCGAGAAAAAACAAAAGACAAACAACATCAAGAAAACACCTGCATCCCCCACAGCCCTGCTACTTAAATAAACCATTCCAAGAACGCACAACAGTAAAGAAAGGGGAAATTCTTTATTCCTGCTGTACTGCAATCTCCCACAAAAAGATAGGAACACTGTGCTATCATCTGAATTTTTTATCTCTTGTGCCATAGTTCAATCATTTTGACAAACTGACAACCTGTCCTGCATCCCTGTATCTACATGTATTTATGTACGCATCTGTAGAAATGAGAGTTGTTTCAATACTATAACATGTTGTGGTGTGCCGGAAATAATAATATAAAAATAAAAATGTTGACTTTAAATTCAAAATGCAAGTTTGCCACTGTCTTTGAAACATGAAGAAAACTTAATGGATATTTTATAGTTAATACACTTAATATCATTCCATGTCATTTTCATTAGAACATGTCAAAGCATATTGGGGAGTCTTTAAACTGATGGTACAAAAACAGCCAGAAATGTTACACCTTGACCAAAGTTGCACTATTTAATTCTGATCTGTCAACAGTTTATTTTCTTCAAGATGTATTAATATAAACATTATTTCCGTCAACATAACAAAGTCCCCCAGTAAAGGTAATGAGAAGGACAAAGAGAGAGAGGATGCTTTAATGAACACATTGTGGGAATCACCAGCTCTGATGGCAAAGGGGAATGGTGACTGCAATGCTGGTGTCCCAGGTTCACGTAATGGCTTGGATTCAATGAGGCAATGACAAGACAAGAATGTGTCATGGAGCACATGGCTTAACTTCCACAGGTCATGAACACAGTGCAGATGTTGCAGCAGTATTCTTCTGTGGAGGAGAGGGAACCAGTTAGTAAACTATTCCAGTCACAAAACGTAGGACAGGTGACACCATAACAGTGGAAAGCTGCAGCTGGGATGTACACACCTGTCTTGCATTTATGCCACTGCCTGTCTATAGTATTTGACAGGGAATAAAGGGGACAGTTATATATTTACTTATTTATGTATACATACATATATACAAACAACATTTTTAACCAAGGTAGAATGCTCATCTCATAGGACTATACCTGGGTATACATACTCAAAATATATAAACATGAAAAGGCTGCAAAATACACATTTAAGTATGAAGAAAATACAAAGAAATTAAAAGAAATAAGGAATACATACTACAATATAAAATCAAAATTTAAATATACAGAAAAAAACACAAAACATGAGAAACCACAATTTCACATTACATTTCAAGTTTCTAAATGTTGGATGAAACATTTTCCACACTCAGCATAGGAATTCTCTTGATAAATCACAATTGCATGTTTCACCACCTTCAAACCTATAGAAAATTTTCAAACATATCAGTTTGATTTTTTTTTGTTTTTTTGCAGTTCCACATAAAAGTCAAAGAAACATAGAATGTATTTAGTATTTATGAGGAAATCTAAAGGAAGATGTTGCACATGTGGAAGGAAGGGCTGTTATCATTGAAGTGCTTAGATCTGGCAGCTTTTTTTGCATCAGAAAACTGCAGCTGCATGCTAAGTCTGTTTGGTGAGGGAACACAAGGTTTATAAAGGGTAGAACTGCCTATGGGTGGACAGCAATAGCTACCCGTAGGTGGGCTGGGAGCAAAAAGGTTAGTAAAAGCTATAATGATGTATTCCCAAGGCAGTACATCTGGAATACCTTACTTAGGTGTTCTTGATCCTAAAAACACCCTTTCAGTCATTGTACTGTACTAGGAAAACAGCCACAATTTTATAAATTAAGTACATAGACTCGACGAGTCACATGCAAATGCATTCAAAACTGACTTCCAAATCAACATTGTGCATAAAAACAACAGGGTAGATCAAGTAAAATTGACTTTAAGGTGCTACTTTTTGCAATTTATCTGCTCTACTGCATTTAGATTATTGTTTACCTTGGCTATCCCTATGGCTTCCTATTACATTTACAAGATTTTCACAGTTTTGGTTACCCCTTTCATCTCAACTAATTAATGCACTTTATTTTTTTTTAAACAAAAACATGTTTATTAAATTATCACTTATGAAGTGTGTGTGTGTGTGTGTGTGTGTGTGTGTGTGTGTGTGTGTGTGTGTGTGTGTGTGTACACATTTATATATATATATATATATATATATATATATATACATATACACACATATATATATATATATACATATACACACACACACACACACACACACACACACACACACATACACACACACAGAAGGCGCAACCTATTGTTGACATCTGTTTAGTCACTCACTGAACAAAAACTGCTGTAATGCACAAACTAACAATGGCTGTAATCCAGGAAATACTTTATTCCAACTGTTAATCGCTTTTGTTCCTTAACTTGCTTGTGGTTCCTGGTATTAATCTGTTTCGTCAACACAATTTGGTCAGCATTAGTGAATCTGATGGTGGATCCCCCACCTGGGAGTCATATGGTCATTTGCATTTATCTGTATAATTCAAAGAGAAGAAACCTGGAATAGAACCTTGACGGTTGCCACTAGATATGTTTTGTTTTTTGAAAAGGGAACCATTTATTCTGAATAGGTCTGATCTATCTGATAGCCAGACAGCAAATCAGCAAAAATGGATTGATGTTTAGTTGGATTACCATATTTATGATGACAGAGGGGGGAATGTTATCAGTTGACTGACCAAGTCCAGATAAGAAATGTGGATGAGAAATCCTCCATCCGAAACCTATGGTGACTTTTTCAAATAGGCTAGCAAGATTAATAAGGAATGATCCACCCTTGACTAAGTTGAAGTATGAAAGGTCTAGAGGCTGTTGAGGCCTTGTATGTCTTGATTAATTAGTTCTAAAATAACTAATTCCGTGACTTTATAGATTAAGGCTACCACTACTGATGGGCCTGCCCTTATGGAAAGAGAAGACCATGATGTTTCTCCATTTTTCATATACATATCTGTGCACACCCTTTGACTAAAGAAATTTAAGACAGGTTTAATGAGGTGATGCTTTAAACTTACCAGTAAGAAGATAATTATATTCTCCAACCACATGGAGGTGTTATATTTTGGTATCTTGGAAAGGGTGGTTAAGACTTGGTCAGTATTGAAAATTTGGTGTTTGGCCTGAGATGGTACAGGGAATGAGGTTTTAGTAGGGAAAATGAAATTAGAATTGACTTTATTAGCCAAGCTGTTACCTATGGGTTCTGAGTTAGCCTGGGTAGTACCAATCATGATTTGGTCAGAGCTCTGCAGGGTATTTTTGCAGATTTTACATACATAGCTAAAAATAAGCATTTTGATTGCCTTTAGTGCTGGCAGGTATCATGTGCTCATAGGCAGGTTTGGTGCTTCTCATAATATATTGAGTTCATTAATAATTTGGTTAAATTTTGCTTAATGAACTGGGAGGGGGTAAGATTTATATAAGTTTAGATGCTTAGATTTCTTTTTGGGTGTTTTGTTTGCCTATTTTATTCCACCAGACTAGTCATTTGTTGATTTTATTGGTTTGCTTACAATGGAATGGAATATTTACTTTTTTCTGCATTGATTTTATTTGTCATATAACATTTTAGTTATGGTGGGAGTTGTTAGCATGTGTTCTATTATTCTGGTAATTCTAATATTTATGCTTATTGGAAAGGGTGATAAAGTATAATAGGTTGGTTTGCTGAAGTTCTAGAATGTAGATGAATTACTAGGACTAAAAAGTCTGGTTATGAGTTAGAAGATAAAATGGCCTGATTCAACTAGGTAAGGGAACAGTGCTAGGTCTGAGTGGAGGGCAGGTGAGCTGGTTAAGACAAGGTCTACAGTACTTAGGCCTTTAGCAGATGAGTAACTATTTTGTCTAGTTAATGATGCTGGGAAAATCCTAGTTATAACAGCTGTTGCATGTATAGGTGGGCCAGTAGATATATGGGTAATTAAAGCCTCCGAATAAAAAGGTGTTTGGTTTTACTTCTAGCTGATGAAACAAGTTTAGTTACTCCATATGTCTTCCCGGGATACAGAATCTATAATTGCCAATAAAAAAATAAATAAATTTGTTGAGAGTAATTTTGACACAAGATTGAGGTAATTTAGGATGAGATGTTAGGTATAAAATATCTTATGCACATGGATATGTCTTCACCATTGCAATTGGTCTCGAACAAGTGACAAGTGGAAAATTCGGAAATGACAGGAGTGCTCTGTAGAGTACTAATGTATATGTTCTCCAGCTGAATGAACATAAATGTTTATGTTCTCTGGTTGAAGGAAAGTTTCCAAGTCAAATGGTTTATCTATTAGGATTCTTGTGTTAATCAGAACCATCCTGATACCTGGTAGATTGGAATTTGTCAACTGGAATACCTAATTTCACTTTGCCTAAGGAAGGCATTAAAGGGTAGAAAAGTTTTTGCCAGTAAGTGAAAGCCCTGGAATGACAGGTACAGCCCTTCCCGTCCTTCCATGTTGTCTCAAGCTGCTATGAAGTGGCTCTCCCTAGAATGACACCATGTATGTAGCTAATCACTGAAGCCCTAAGATGGCTAATTTGCATTTAATCACCACTTTATAAAGAATACCACTCGGCAAAAGAGACTTTCTCCTCCCTAAGAACATACACTGAAAATTCCTCCAGGTCTCTCTCTATCTTCTCCAGAGGCAACCATCTGAGATCATTCACATCAACATGAGCAACTGGAAGGTCACATTCATACTTTGAGCGCCTCAAGGCATGGAAGTCCTTCAGCCTCGTGCTCCAGAGTGACAACAGTGGGTCATCCCATCTTTGCTTGTCTGTTGAGTGTGAAGTCTGTATGCCTGACAACAGAGGTACTAATAACAAAAACATTTCTGGCATTATTATCTAGCTTAGTTGTAGGCTCAAGGGCACATACAAGTATTCACAAAGCTAAAAAGTAACAGTGCGCTTTGTTGTGGTGGCACTAGGTATGCATGTTGGTGTACCAAAGTAATTAGTGAGTTTATATGAGTGT
Organism: Protopterus annectens; assembly: GCF_019279795.1. Taxonomy (NCBI): domain Eukaryota; kingdom Metazoa; phylum Chordata; order Ceratodontiformes; family Protopteridae; genus Protopterus; species Protopterus annectens. The sequence continues at coordinate 1,876,449,198 of NC_056735.1, read as the reverse complement.
GAGGCTGTGTATGTCAGGTTTACTATCATATTTTTGAAAATTTTTTTTTTTTATGAGTACTGACATACTTGAAAAACATTGCCGAAAGTTATGATAGCAACCGATAAAAATAACAAATGAAAAAAATGTCAACAATTTGAAATCGAATTGTTGACATTTTTTAAACTTACCTCCACATTTGATGTCATGCAACACATATTTTGCAGGGAGCAAGCCCCCCTGCACCCCCCACCCCCTGCCACTTATATATACACACTCCGAGATTGCACTACAGTGAGGGAAATGGTACATTTCCCGATCCCTCCATAGTGCAATCTGCATTCAAAATGTTGAATCCACAACAGCGAATACTAGTATGCATTTGCTGTTGTGACTTTCAAATGTTGAAAACTTGCTTTCGGGATTACACATTCTCACATTGCAGATGCGACATTTTGATTGTAATCCTGTATGTCACATGCACCCTATCATACATCTTGGTAGGTGGTTTGACTGCCACAGCACAAATGGGTCTATCTTTACTGACAATATCTGTGAGATCTTCCTCCAGTTGTGCATATCAATGCATCTCTCACAGACATAAGTTGCTAGGTAATAATAGTGGACTGTCAATATACACAAAGCAGTTGCTAAATAATTCAGAATACTTGGTGGGATTAGGCTGGCCAATGATACAGAATTAACAATCTGTAGCTCCACAGCTGGCAGCCAGACAGTTTGTGTGAGGTACTTTCTTAAAAGGTTAGAGGTAGTGCTGGTAACAGAAGGTTATTAACCTGTGTTGGATTAGTTACAGCAGTGGACTGCAGATAACATGAATGCTGTTGTAGTGGGAGATTTTGGCTAGTGGGTAAAATAAAGACAGTGAAGAGGATCAGTGAACTTAATACAGCAAGGGGGAGAAAGATAACACTACTAATGAAATAATGGTCTAGAGCTAGGATTTAAATGTATATCAAAAAAGGGAGACGAGTGTCAGATGTACAACCTAGAAATAAAAGTAATTTGACAAGTAACTATTAAGAAACAGCAGTCACTAAAATAGGGCTCAGCTAACAAATCAACACTCAACCATACAACAGATGTGGAACAATATGTCCTCAAAACAGCAGCAGAACTGTCAATGTACAGTCACCAGCAAAGTACTAAAATGGATCTCAATTTACAAAGTCTTTAAAGTGAAAAACAATAAACTTACAAATCTGGTCATAGTCACACACTAATGAATAAGCATCAGAAATGTACTAAGTGCAAGATCACAACAGAGGAAGTTAGATGTAATTAATGATACAGTCACATTTATTTAACCCACAATGACTAGGCACTGCTTACGTCTGTCAGAGTCGCATTGCTCAGCAGTGCTGTGCACAGGAAAGCAAAGCAACAAACTGAGAAAAACTGTTTAAAGTCTGTTAGGCTTCAGCTCAGCTGAAACTGTACACTCAAAATCAAGCCTATGCCTCTATAGAAGTTGGTCAGTCAAAAACAGGCACTCTGATCTTTGAATGGAAGTCAAGCTCAGAAGGCTGGTACATGAAAATCCCTACACTATTCTCATCTGAGGCTGGTCCACTGGAAGCCTTTCCTAGGAAGATGCTGAAGTCTTTGTAGTGTGTCGAATCAGCCAAAACTATGTGGAAAACAGCTATATGTTTCTCTCCTTCATCTTGTAGTTTCCTGTTGTCTTCTCTGGATTCACACTAGAGCCCTATCGGCAGTTCAGCACTGAAGAGCATCAAAAAACCTCTAGCCATTTAAACTCATTAAAGCCCTTCCCTCACAGAAGCCAACCAATCAGAATTAAGCCTACACCACCACAGAAATCAGCCAATCAAAATCAGACACTCCAATCCTTCCACAGAACCATGGCACCCAAGCTTAGATATCTAGCATTTGGAAGCCTCCATTCTCATCAGATGTTGGTTCACTGCAGACCCAGTCCTAGGAAGCAGCTGAAGTCCTTGCAGTGAACAAAATCAACAACTGCCAAGACGGAAAAGGGTTTTATGGTCTTCTTCTTTGCAATCTTTTGTTGTCTTCTACAGAATGCGTGTTAGAGGTCTGTCAGCAGTTCAGTACTGGAGAGCCAAACACTACATGATGTATTTAGTTAGGTCCAAGTAACTCTTTAGGAACATCCCATGAGTACTATCTTGTTTAGCAATTAGCTCAGAGTTGCACAGTATGCAAATGGAGACTGAGAGATTCAAAATCCTACCTCTACAATGAAGCTCCCTAGCAGTTCATACTCTTAATCCTCTGCTAACCTGATCTACCACAGCCTTCTTGAGGCTTCACCTTCCTGGACATCAAAGAGGCAGTCGCCATGTTCAAATAAGCTCTGGGGCCCCTGAACAATGTGTCTGGCTGCTAGAGATGTGGTACCACCACAGGCTTAGGTCCTCCATGACACTCTGTCCTGCAGTACTACATGAGTGGCCTGTGGTTACTACTTGTACATCTGTGCTAATAAAGAGGAACTGCCCTCCCCTGGTCAAAACTTCGCTGCTAAACAGTTATGCCAGATTGGTGCATATTATTTATGGCTTAATGCATAACTTCAGCATGGCTTTTCAAATATTGACCTATTTTTCAAAATTTCTTTCTACCTTTGTTGGCGCTTATGCCTTGGTGGTTCTCTGTTATTCAGTACTAGTATTCTGGTAAAAGCAAATGTGGATGGCATTGTATTATTGCTCTAAAAATGTGCCACAGGCTACTAACAGATTATTCGACTCTTTTGAGCATGTCATGGGTTCAGAAGAAAACTACATTGACCTACCATCTACCTGGTGGGGGTGGGATGTTCCTTCATGACTTATTGGCTTTCTTGTCAGCTTTGTTTTGACTAGATCAGATGATTACTCTCAGGTGGCTTCAACAGCTGATTTAATAAACACCTAATAGTACTTGTAAAAATAATATCACTGCATTATTTTGGGATTTGGGTTTCCTCAGCCAGTTACCTCTGTTACATATTGTTTTGGGCAAACTCTGAGATTATTATGACAGCTTGTCATATCAGCATCTGACTTGGTGATGTAGCCAGCCTGCAGGTCTGACCACTGCTTATTATATTTTGAAAACAATTCTACAGGATAGATACCCCCACCCAAAAAAAATAAAATCTTGCACTGCTGCAATGCAGGAATTGTAACCAAACCACCCTGAAGTTATTTATTTATTTATTTTTTTTGTGGAGTGCATCATTTTCTTATGGCCATGTTGCCATTCCAAAGATACTTATTTTCTCTTATAATACAGCCCTGTCTTCCTCTCTGGGTCTTCTTACCCCAACTTATGTCTGTTCATTTATCACATCTGCTTAAGAAAATGTGGTCTAACTCTAAACTTCTATGGGGCTGGAGAAAGGCAAGTTTGCTGTTGGTCCAATTCCCACCTGTTGCAGGAGTGGTCTAGACTAGATAAACACTGCAAACACTGCAACCACTATTACTTAGAATCAGAAAATAAACAAAAGAAGGCAGCATTTCCTGTCTTTTGAGATTTATGTCATGGTTACAAATAACATATAACATAACATTATTAATGTATATATATATATATATATATATATATATATATATAAATTTATATATATATATATATATATATATATATATATATATATATATATATATATATATATATATATATATATATATATATATTTATATATATATATATATATATATATATATATATGTGTGTGTGTGTATATGTATATATGTTATATAACAGGTATACCTGTTTTTTAATAATAACAGTTAATTGACCAGCAAAACACTTCAGGGTAGTTTACAGGCTTAGCAGCCCGGGTCTATGTTTAATTATCGAACGCTTAGAACAGCGTTTTTCCAAGGGAAAAAAATCGCTGTTCCAAAAAAAAAATATATATATATATATATATATATATATATATATATATATATATATATAAAACATTGCATAAAGTGGGGGCCTTCACACCCCCCCTACTTAAATATACCAACCCTGAGATCGCACTACAGTGACGAACATGCCAAAGTAACAGAAGCAGCCAAGCGATTTCTTTCCCAGGGAAAGAATTCGCTTATATGCCCATTTTGCTATTTTGTCTTTTCATGCTTTCAAGTTCAATAAAGACTCATTTGAAAGAATGCGTCTTTGATCATTTAATAGGAACCCTAGCACCCCAACTGTCTTATAACAAAGAAGGCACTTTCAGCAAAATAATGCAAAATACTGCTTAGTTCTGAAGGTTTATGTTTGCTTCCATCCACATTGGGTCTGTTAGTACTACTTGTGGGTTCTGGTATGAGTTTACTCATTCCAATTAAAATGAACTTAGTCTCAAGTATATATCTGTCATCCTGCAGTGTGATTCCTGATGGTGAATATTCATTTGGATGTCCCTTTGTTCCTTTTTAACTGGTGTGCTTGGGTATTTAAACATGTAAATATTATGGTAATACATAAATCTCTCATTATGTTCCAAGATAAAAAAAGTAACCCTGTTGTAGTAAAGTTCATACATAATAACCTATCTATAATGCAAAAAACAAAAAATGTATCTAATGAGGCAAGCAGGAGTAACTGAAACAACTACATTTATTATACTGAGACCTTTCGTTCAAAAATATAGAACTTAATCAGAGAAAACATGCTGACTGGCATAACTCATATTTAAAGACACAAACTAATTAAACACAATTTGGTAAATATGTAAAACGTCAATCAAACATGTCCACAACAGTTGAGACCTCAAATTAAAATGCATAACATTTAGCAACTGTGTTGTCAAAATGAATGTATATATGTAGTAAGCATAAGAACTGACAATCACACAGAAAATCACATGTGAAATCTTATATAAACTCTCTGACTAATCACAAATTCACAGACTAAGTTTAAGCACACTGCTAATAGAAATAACATAATTATCTATACTATAGAGGATTATGAGCAGGTCACTGGTCATAAATTTTTAGTATATCAAAAATGGATTGAAGAAATTCTGCTTCAAGGTAAATTTCTTGAATCCATTTCAGGAACACATATCAACTAGTTATGATCAGACATCCAATTATAATCCATTCAAAAAAATGAAGGAGTGTGATGCATTTTACAGCTTTAGAAGCTGTAACATATTATGCTGTTACATAAACACCAGGTAGAAGTGAAGTGCACCACTGACCAATGAACAGCTTTGAAAACTGCTGGATGCATCACACTGCATGTTTTTTAATGTGAAGTGCTGAAAAGCTTTTAAAATTTTCAAAATGTGTCTGATGCTGTTCTGTTGTGCCTTCAGCTTATGGTGCATTGACATATCTGATGATAATAACTGTCAGAGTTATATAACGATGACTGCTGCTCCTTTCTGATGTCAGAAAGCTGCAAGACAAGCTCATCATTTTGCTAATTTTGGAGGGCAATCAACGTTACATACACTACAAACATGTTTCAGTGAGGTCTTATGCAAAAAACCTTGCTGTTTTAAATAAGTGAAGCTTGTGTTGCCATGCATACTGCTGTCACCATGGAACTTCATGGAAAACCAACCAACAACTGTAAAAGCTGTAAGATATCCTGCACTGCCACAATGATGGCAATCAGAAATGGAGCGCAGTGGCAGTTAGTCTACAGCTTTAAACTGTTAAAAGATTTCTTGCGACAACACATTTTTTGGTAGCATGTTGTGGCAGCTAAAAATCAATTATCATCTGCTTTTGAAATAGAGTCAAGAAATTCACCTCTTGAACTTCACTCAGAGTTAATTTCTCACATCCAGTACAGTCTGGTTTGGATCGGCTCCTCAATCATAATTCCCTGTATTATGGAATTCCCAACTAATAGTACATAGTAATGAGTTATTCAAAGGGATAAGCTATTATAGCAATAACCCACGCTTGGGTGTGGGTAATGCTAGATTTACCCAATGGCTGGCGTGGTTTGGTCACGAGTGGCCAAACAAAGCCAACCGTGGGTAAATCCAGCATTACCCACACCCAGGCGTGGGTTTATTGCTATTATACAATGCCATTATTTAAGAAAAAAAATAATTACTTTTCTTAAATAATGGCATTGTACAATGCCTCCTTGCTGCCCTTCCGCAGCTGTCTGGTATTCTGCGGCAGTTCTGATGTACTGCGCATGCGTATGCCTACGCAGTACATCAGAGCTGTGGGCAAAAGCAACGGAGAAAGCAAGATCTCCGTTGCTTTTTACTGTTTTTTTATGTTGAATGGGTTTAACATAGCGAGACAGCTTTAAAGAAAGCAACAGAGAATCTCTGTTACTTATTTTAAAGCTGTCTCGCTATGTTAAACCCATTTAACATAGTGAGACAGTTTTGAAAAAAGCAACGGAGAAAGCAAGATCTCCGTTGCTTTTTAAAATTGCTATGTTAAATGGGTGTAACATAGCGAGACAGCTTTAAAATAAGCAACGGAGATCTCCGTTGCTTATTTTAAAGCTGTCACCCTATGTTAAACCCATTTAACATAGCGAGACAGGTTTAAAAAAAAAACAACGGAGAAAGCAAGATCTCCGTTGCTTTTTACATACTGTCTCACTATGTTAAAGGAATTTAACATAGCGAGACAGCTTTAAAAAAAGCAACGGAGATCTCCGTTGCTTTTTTTAAACCCGTCTCGCTATGTTAAACTCCTTTAACATAGAGAGACAGTGTTTTAAAAAAGACTTATACTAATGGAAAAAGGTCCGGCCACCCGGACTTTTTCCATTAGTATAAGTCGTTTTACAACGTGCACGCTGACCAATCAGCATGCACGTTTTAGAATATTAATGTGGGGGGGTCATGGTATTATAAGTATTAAAGGATGTATGTCACAAGATCAGATAATGTATCAGCTATACAAGTCCTGCAACAGGCCTGAAGCAAACTCCATAAAGTACACAAAGTGAAATCTAACATAATAATGCCACTTTGTGTTATGCATATCCTAGGTGACAGGAAAATAAAGTAATATGTTCACAAGCTTACTACAGCTTTACATTTCAATTCTAAATGCTGCTTTTGTTAAATGAATACTTTCAAAGTCACATGAAATGTACTACAGAATATAATGAAATCTATTTCACTGAACTTTTAGATGAGGAAATATTTGGTGTTGAATAAAAGGATAGAAATTAAATAAATATACAGTATTGGTCAGGGACGTCTGGAGGCATATGCAATGTACTGATTTCAGTACAACTTCTTTAGAAGAGGGGGTAGCTTTTTTAATTAAAAAAAAATTACATATTTTTCAAAACAGCGTTGGCTCCTTTAAGTTACATTTCATGGCTACATACCAGCCAGTCGGAATTGAGCTTCACATCATCACGTCATGTCCGGCTGGCTGGCTGCAAGTGGGAAATGTGCATAGCTTAAACCGGCTGCCCGTGAGCGGGAAATGTTAGCTTGAATCATGTATTGGATTATGTGAAAGGCAATCGGGTTAACGGAATGGATTATCGTTGTGGGAAATGTGCATAGCTTGAACTGGCTGGCTGTGAGCTGGAGATGTTAGCTTGATGTATTGGATTATGTGAAGGGCAAGGCGATCAGAATGGATTATCGTTGTGGTGATCACTAAGGCAATCAGGTGAAGTGTGTGTGTTGTGGTGATTGCGAAGGCAATCAGGTGAAGTGTTGTGGTGATCGCGAAGGCAATCAGAGGGGGGGTGTGTGTGTGTGTGTAAATGCCCCCTACATAATACACCTGCTGGCTATAGGTGTTCAGGCTCAAACCCTGTACCTTTGCTTCAGGGTAAGAAGAGCCTGAAGTCCCTAACCACCACCATTTCTGAACTTTGTTCAGACTTGTTTTTCTAACAGCTGTGAGCTATGGTGAGAAGTGAGAACTGAAGTTGCATTTCCCCCATTATTGTTTTTGTTGTTTGTCCAAGTTTTTTGTGCTAAGGTGTGAAGTGAGAACTGAATTTGTATTCCCTCATTATTGGCTTTGTTTGTCCAGGTTTTTTGTGCTAAGAGGTTGAGAGCTATCTAAATGATAGCCATTAAGTTTCAGTCTTCCTCTTTTTCAAACTGCTGATTTAGCATAGTGGTATGTTGCACTGGCTGTAGTGCATATGGTTCTGGGTTCAAGAGATGCATGGTGGTAACACAGCATTTTATTCTAGCAACTTTCCAAAATTATACAAGCAATGTTTAAAATGTGTCCTTGGTTTTTGGGCTTTTGTAACCCCCCCCCCCCATAAATGTTGGCTTTTTCCATATTTTTTGTGCTGCAAAGTTCAGAGATACAGCTGAGTGTCGAGTACATTTTACAAGGAGCTGAGAGCTGCAGGGGAACTAAAGTTTAGTGCTTTTTATGCCGAGTCTGCTTGTAATGTTAATAGCACAACAGGTAGTGTACTTGCTTTTGATGCAGAAGGCTGTGGGTTCTTCTCCCACACTAGATAGATGCATTGCTGATACTGTACTGTGTTGTAAAGGGGGGTGGATGCTGTAGTCCTTTTTGGCGAAGATATCTAGTAGTAACTATGAACCTGTTATCAGTTTGCCATCCATTCCCTATTGCAATATTACTAGCGTATCATTTTTTTTTAATGCAACACAGGCAATTTATTCCTCAAGGGCAATAGGCACTTTATTTGTAGATGAAACCATGAAATATAAAGTTGTTTGTTAGCAGCAGCCTCTTCATTAGTTACAGATTTCTTTAATGTAGAATTATGTAGATGGCTTTTACTAGTTCAGAGATTGTGCATATTTACTGATACTGGTGGACTGTAGAAGTCTGAGTAGACTTTTATGATGGAAATGCTCTGAATTGGGCTGTTTTGTCATTATTGGTGCATGCATTTTGTTTCATTGTTTCCTGGAAAAATGTTCAAAACAATAAATTTAAATGCTCTCTAGCAACTATACTGTATTGTACAAGGAATATAATTTAATACAATCAGGAAGGTG